>NC_136492.1:69682644-69812644 GCF_053919585.1 Euprymna scolopes
AATTCCACAGGCGTGCAGTTCTAAGAAAGAAGCTTTGATCATGGAATCTATGTTTAGGTTTAGGCACAGATAAAGAGTGGGGAAAATTATTGATAATGTTTTCAGCTAGTCTAGTGTTTCTTGTGAAAGTTTAGCGAGGGGGGGACCATAGATTGAAGGTCAGTTGAACACTTTCCATGAAAATAACGATAAAGCAGAGACAAACTCGCAACATCTCTTCTGTGAGATAGAGGTTGCAGCGAAGAGAAAAGGACATCTCCCACCAGGCCACGAAGTCTATTTTGAACCCTATCAAGGCAGGACAAGTCTTTTCTAGCAGCTCCTGCCTATATGTGGCAACAGTATTCCATCCTTGGACGTATCTGGCTCTTATATAGATAGTTATATACTTATTTTATAAATTAAAAATATAAAAAGGTAGAAACGGTTTTACATTTTTTTCATTATCGCTGAACGCGTAAGAGGACTCATCGAAATGATAATTAACTACTCAGAAAATCTGATGAGAAATTAATGGAAAATATATTTTTTCTGATGAGAAATTAATGGAAAGTATATTTTTTTGGAGAAATCAGTTAAAAGAAAAAGGACAAGATTTCCATGTTCGTCGATAACATCAGCGTATTTTTGTCATGCTTTCGAGACATCGAGAGAGTCAAAGAGGTACTCAAACATTAAAAAAACGGTCACAGATGGCAAAATCAACCCCAGCGGGTTAACTATCCTCCGATTAGGTACCTTTCTACTGGACAGATGGCCCGATTCGAACCTTTGGCCTGTGGTTCGGACCCGGCATACAACTGGAAAGGAATTACTAGAAGGTATAGTCATGAGTCGAAGTGTTGGTTAACACTTCTCACGCTTTTTCTCTATTTATCGAGAAATCAATTTAAAGAGAAAAGAGGGAATCTCAGCACTATGTGGGATTTTGTTCGCTTACCGTCTTCAACTGATGGCTCAGCACCTTTTATTTACATAGGATAGGTCGGGAATTAATTATAGTTAACACCTTAAGAATATCCAGATCATAGTTCGAACTTGCCTTATGTAAAATAGAAAACCACTAAATGAAATACTAGTTTGAGCAAATATTTGTATTGATTATCGATGGCCGATTCAGATGCCTGAAAATTTACCGATGATCGTGAAATTTTGTGAAAATGAATATCACGTGATACATGTTGAGTTATTTAATTTCTAACCTTTGAGGTGTCTTGCTTACATAGTCAGCTTCAAACTGAATTTATGAGCAACAGATTTTGTATGTATGGCAGGCACAAAAAAAATGCTACACCAACCTAAAAATAAATGGGGTATGACTGAGAGGATAGTATCATAATAATAAATCTACGAGTGTGATATAATGACAACATAACCGATACTACACTACTCCTTCCCAAATAAAAAGAATGTCGTCCCTTGGAATGAGCTCAGAAACACCGAATACAGAACAAATAACACATTATTCTGTCCCCGAAAGATTGTGTAATATCAGGGAGGATTTCTCTCACCTCCTTTTTGGAGGACGATATGATAACACGCTAAAACAACAAAGGAGGATTCTCCACGTCCTATTACAAAGGCGAATGCAATTACTGTGGGCATGTTGCCCTGAGAAACTAATATACATGGAGACCTTAAGCACTAGGTCTAATATCTAGTAGATGTTCAAGCTCAAAAAATATTTTAACGTGAATGGGTACTTTAGTATCAATACTGTTGGTATATATATATATATATATATATATATATATATATATATATATATACATATATATATATTTATATATATATATATTTATATATATATATATATATACGTTTTAAACGGCCGAGTAGCTGAAACAATAATGTAACTTAACAGAAAGATACGGTAATAAAAAATAAAACGCATATTTGCTCTACAACTGTATTGAGCACTCTCTTCAGTTTTTATTAATTACCATCTTCACTATATATATATATATATATATATATTACAAAAAACAATTATATATATATATATGTTAATATTTATATATATATATGAATATATATACATAACTACTTAATTTACTCACATAAATTTATATAGGAAAGTATAGATTTATGCGTAAACTTTAAGTATTTACTTCAAAAGTGCTCAATACGTAGGTAGAGCTAGTTAGTAATTTATAAAATATATATGGCGATTAAGCTACACTGAATATTCGGCGTTTCATCCACTCTAGGACTCCCCAGGCTTATGCGCGAATTCTGTGGTTGTTTATCGTTTTTATATGCTCCTCTTCTATTGAGATTTTAGTTAGCCAATCAGCTTTCTAGTATCCACCGCGCCCCTTACTATATAAATTACTATATATATATATATATATATATATATATATATATATATATATGAATATATATATATATATATATATAAATATACATATATATATATAAATAAATACGTTCAAAAATTAAAAAAAACATCGAATGAGAACAACATTAGCAAACAAATAGTGGGAACTCAAAGAAAGCGGACGTTCGCCGGTAGTCGAATGGAAAATATTAAGAAAAGCAAACACATGTTGAGATCTAGACGATCCATATAGATTATGCCTTCATGTAAAATTTTCTATCTTATACTTTAAAGAACCCCAACATCTATTAATCTGTAGGAGAGAAATAGCGAACAACTGTGTACACAGGATAAAGTTTACTCTAGAATAGCGATACAAAATAATTTTTAAATTAACAATAACAATAGTAAATAAATGAATAAAATAAACATACATATACATAAATAGTAGATTAAACGTGTTTTTCTACACATGCGCAAATGTATATTTATATCTTTAACTTTTTATTTTTCAACGTGACTTGATATAAAAACGGTAAGAACTACCGCTGGAGTGCTAAATGTTTAGGTTTTTATTTTAGCTGATGGCACTCAAGTCAGGAGGTTTAGTATATATTAGCTAAAATATAACATTCAATAAAAAAATTGGATCCCTGATGATAATAAATGCACAAATTAAAAAATATATTTACGTATTTTACGACCAGGAAACGTCAGTCAGCACGTTTTTCTGTGTTTGTTTGTTTGCAAATTTGTAGGCGGTAGAAATAACTACTAAGAGGTCAAAAGTGAAAAAAATAGAACTTCACAAACATAGATCGACTAATTATGTTAAATATTTCTATGAATATGCAAATTTACGTATATAGCTTTAACAACGTTATTATTTAAAGTTTTTGTATGCGTATGGATGAAAGTTAGATAATATCGAATGTCCGGATATATGTTTTATTTTCAATTATAGCTGATTGCACCGAAGTCATAATTATTGAAATCTTTTGAAATCGTTAATATATATTGGGTACAATTTAGTAAATATCAGAGTATTAAATTAATAATAAGTATGAAACCTGCATTTATCAAAATATTGTATTTAAGTGTATTTTACGACATAGCCAGGCCAGGGGCATTATTTAAATTAAATAATAAGTATGAAACCTGCATTTATCAAAATATTGTATTTAAGTGTATTTTACGACATAGCCAGGCCGGGGGCACCTTGTATACGTTGTGCATAATATAATAATCAATATATACGTATTATACGTGCCTATTAGCAGGAAGATCCGATGTGGCCATATATTGAATGAGAGTCAACGATTATTCGACACTTCCAATACTTTTATTGTCATCAATATTGGCGACATTGTTTATTTTTCAATCAAGTCGATAAATTGCCTACTCTAGTCACGGCCACATCGTGGTACACCGAGGGGGGTACATATGCATCTTCGTAGTGACTTAGTGGACAATACATTGTAGTCTACTGTAAAACAAGCCTAGTGTTGACTTTAAAATTTATTTTTATATAGTGGTTTGAATTAAAGTTTAAAATGCAAAAGTTATATATCACGGTCCAATTTTACTCTAAATAGAAACATTAATTTTGAAGGTGCCCCTGTCTTGTCAAAGAGCCTACAGTTCATTTTATACGCAGGGCCCTTCCGCTTGTACTATAATAAAACTTCTCAAATGCACTTGTGATGTTAGGCTGTATAAAGATGTTAACTTTTGTGAAATCGGACTGTTCCTTATTAAATCGAATTTTTTAATTATTTTTTTTTACTTATCAGAGGTATTCCGATTCAAAAACGTATCTAAAGAACACTCTCAGTCACATAAAATATATTTGCGTGAAATTTTTTAAATTTCGGCTCAGTCGTTTCGAGGTTATTCTGGAACGAACTCATACACACATACACACAAAATGCCTTTTATATATAAGTAGATAAATGTGTTCATTGAATACGTAACTGGCAACATTTTCAATTCTCTATGGGCATACACGTGCTTCTGATATAAATTCATTTGTATTCCTGAAAATCGTAATATGTCTTTCTCTGTAAATATATATATATATATATATATATATATATATATATATATATATATATATATATATATATATATATATATATATATATGTATATATATATATATATATTCAGAATGTGAGAGGGTCCTGGATATGACCTTAAACTATATCCGATGGTGAGGCCTCAGCTTGTGGGCTTTGGGGAGTGTGGAGCCACCATTTAATTGCCTTTGCTGCCAGGTCCACTCTGTCTTATCCGGAGTGGTAGTGCCTGTTAGGGTCCCAACTATGGGTTAAATAGAAACCGACTTAAAAATCAAATATACTCTATTAAAAAATTGTTCTTCAAAATAACTGGATTTGGCATTAAATAACCGAAAAGGGTTGATATGCCGTAAAACAAAAGCAACCAACCAACCAACCATTCAGAATGTGAGAGATTATATAATTATTTCCACAGCCAAACAACGTCGCTGCTCGCAAAAGCCATGATAGCCATCAAACCAGAACTCGAGCTTTGGGCTTTCAGTTTGTTGGATATATACATATATAAGTTTAGTGTTTTATGGAACTGGCATTTATATAAAACACCTACTTTTTTTATTCATGAATTCAAACAAACTTCTTAATATTTTCTATCATAGGTATGGAAACGATTTCATAAAGGTCAACTCATTGCCCATTCACTTAAAAAAACGATATTCATGAATGAATTGTTCATTATATGGTTACTTACTGGATGATTAGTTTTATTACGCTCAGTTCTATTTATTCATTCGTCTACATTGTGCATAATTGCATAGTATTTAAGATTAAAAAGAACACGCACGCGTGCGCGCGTGAGTGTGTATAAGTGATATTGTCTGCGTGTGCTGAACGGTCTCTCCCAAACTCCTCTCTCAATTTGTGGTCTACAGACTTGAAACTTGATATGTAGGAGATTTTGACCCGTAGTACAAATTCGAGTAGTTTTGTAGTCGGTAAAAACAGTTGCTAATAAGTCAACATTGAAAAGAAATCAACTCGCCAGGAGTGTCGCAGTCCCATGTTCCATCCTTGTTTACAATAAGAACGAAGCGGCTGAAACCTTACACTCACGGAAGTATGACACGACTACCTATGTTAAAAATACAACGACCGTTTGCAAACAACAGAGACAACACGAAAATGTCATTAATAAGTTAAACAAAACCAAAAGAACTATTATTTCGAACCCAGATTGAAATAAATACAGTTAATAAACACTGAGGATAATTTTAACTGTAAGTAATATGGTGTGAAATTAATTATAGTCATTCATTGTTTAGCGACACCATCACTGGCAGTAGAGCCCGTCCTACGAATGCTTCTTCATAATGATAGCGGCTTTCATAGCAAATCTTCAGTTCAGCTCGAAGTCTGGAACACTCTCATCTCGGCAAGTTGGCATTGTTGCTGTGGGGAACAGCAGCAGAACGCGATGCACACACTACTCCCTACTGCTGCCTTCCTCGTGGCACTCCCTTTTACAGCTTGTCACACTAGTTCCTGCAGTTTCCACGACCCAGCTTACTTGTGCGGATTTTAGTGACTCCAGTTTACTCCTGCAGTACCTCCAGCTCATTTCTACAGTTTCCAGCGACTCCAGTTTATTACTGTAACATCTTCAGCTCATTCTTGCAGATCCAACACTTCCAGCCACCAGATCTTGCGGCCCACTTACGTCTGGCTACCTACTCAAGCGCACATTGGCGTTCAGCTACCTGTTCCAGTGCCCACTGACGTTCAGTTACTTGTACCAGTGCCCATTGCCGTCCAGTTACAAGTACCAGTGCTTACTGACGTGCAGCTACCTGCATCAGTGCCCACCGACGTCTAGTTACCCGTATCAACGCCCATGAAGTCCAACTATCAGTTTTTATTTCAAGGACCCAAGAATTTCAACCTCGTCACACGCCTGTTCTCGGCCCAGCTCATCTTGAATCCATTGCCCTACATTTTACCTTTGTCTTGGTAAACTATAAAACACGATATCCGATCGTCTTAAATTGAACACCTGTGTTTGTCATCCTTCTTTACTATTGTCCTTACCTTTTAGCCTTGTGTCTACCTTTATTAGTAGTACGGTCGATTGGCACCTTCACACTGTCTTTCGACTCTCTGCAACCGCAAAGTGATATTTAGACAGGCAAAATGGCTGGCAGATAGGATGATCAGAAAGGTAGACATCCTCCTTGGGCGCAGGCAGTAGCTGTTGAAGATGACTTTTCACCCAAACTTGACTAATTATGATTATCGAACATCTCAACAAACTCAACCCAGAACCAACACCGACCTCTTGACTTTATACTGGATGTAAAAATCAAGCCCAGTAAACATCAACAAAATCCTTCAAGGTCTATTGACTCTCCATAACAGCAGACGCAATAACCAAACCTTTACGAACATTCACCAATCACCATAAAAATCCACAGACATTATCAACAACCGCGATGGAAGAAGTTGCATCAGTTCAATTTTTCGTCGTTCTGCAACAGGAGTAAGTAAACATACCCTGTTATTTCTGCGCATGCGCAAATATACATAGTTTGAAGTCGCTTAATTGTTTGCGTTTTCGTATCCATCTGTCAGTATCTCCAACGACAATGACTAAGGCTGAAGTGCTTAATGTTTGAATTCTAGTTGATGGCACTCAAGTCATTTTTTTTACTTTTAAAATTATTACTATATATTAAGTACATATAAAATATATATGGCGATTAAGCTACATTACATTAAGCTATATGTATTTTATAAATTACTAACTAGCTCTACCTACGTATTGAGCACTTTTGAAGTAAATACTTAAAGTTTACGCATAAATCTATACTTTAGTATATTAAATTTATGTGAGTAAATGAAGTAGTTATATATATATATATATATATATATATATGTATGCATACAGACAGATAAAGAGAGAGAGAAAGAGAGCTCGAGCTCAATATAAATAACATATACATTTTCTATATATAAATACTGTTATTTATATTCGTTTGAAGGTTATCATTGCGTATATCAGATAAACACTACATGCCTTTGTTTTCATTATATATATATATATATATATATATATATATATATATATATATATATATATATATATCATCAAAAGATATCCTGGCTGCAATACTCCAAGTTTCCTCCCAATCACTATCATAACTTTAAACCATGTTTACCTGTCTAAAAAAATGCTCCTTATTATTATAAGTGATTCCTTTGTCTGTATTATTATTCTGTTTTGTTTTTATTAATATTTTGACATTATGCTTTCAGTATGAAGTGTGGTCCCGTCAGTGTCACGGTAGTGTCCAAACTGATTTGTGCAGACCATTTAAAATGTTTTTGTCAATTATATATGTATATGTGTATATTTGTATGTGTGTGTGTGTGTGATATTATTTCCTCCCAGAGTCAACAAACCGGATAATGTGAGAAAATGATTCAACAAGAAAGGAAAGGCAATCGGAAGTAAGATGAATAGCAAGCTGAGACTGACTGAGAGGATGAGTCATTTCCGTTTATCAGTCAATCTGTTACGCCCTAAGAAGTACAGGCACATATGTTGTCTCACTACGACTTACAAGATTTTCACTGATCTGGTTGCAGACATAACCTATAAACACTTCTCTTCTGAAGTATACCTAAAAAAAAAAACAAAAACAAAAAAAAATAGGGTACCGGTGGAAGTATTAAGACACCAATGACCAGTGGTTTCTTAATTATACCATCATTGAGGACCGTATGAAGAGGCAGAGGAACCCAAGCATTGCTTGAAGTGATTACCAAAACGCATATAATAGTGTAAAATGTTTAATATCGAATACAGCAGCAAGTCCTCGGTTACATTTTTGTTGGCCCGGATTTTGAGTTCGTTCGCACCTTGCTTCACCATAACTCTATAACTCTTTTATTATTTATTTCGCATAAACACTTATTCTAAGTCAACGCTCTATAACTCTTTCCCAGGCTCACGTGCTAAATGTGTAGCACTAAAATAATATTTCAATCAGTTTTCTGACGTATGTATTCCTCCAATATGTTTGTAAACCAGGTACGCCTTAAAGGAGTAGATATTCACTTGTTTTTTTCTGAACGCACTTGTCTCCCTCTTAATCACCCTGAATTCTAATCAGCTCTGTTTGAAAGTCAATCAGTATTTGCCTTAGATGTACATAAAATACGATCCATACTTGAAAACCGAACAATGAGGCCCAGGGTGTTGTAAGTAATCAGAAATACATCTGTGAAAATTTCTAAACACAATTCGAATCTGTGGCCGAACTGACGATGGCGTGGCGCGAATCGTGTTTTCGGTGGACGTTGACATGCAACATAAACTTGAGGCGAATTCTTTCGGTAGCGGCCATTGTTCTTCGCTTTACGTTGTAACGAGGCTGATGGGGAAATAATGCCGACCCGTCGACAATGTAGATTTCGGAAAAAATAGTTGGAAATACATCAGACACTATTCCCTATGACTATGAAATTCCTACAGCTACGTACCTAGTAAACAGAGCTATTAAAACTGACATAGTGAGATGGAACTAAAATTAGAAAGAAGCAACCTAAGTAAAAGTTAGTGTCCCTAATAATTCTGGGTTAAACCACGGCCACCTGTTAATAGAAAAATGCCTCCAGGCAATGTAGGTAAGATTTGTCGAACTGTTACTGTTGATACTATATGAGGCTTTTTAAAAAAGAGCATTAAAACATGTTAAAAAAGAAAAGAAAGGAACTCAATTCGATTAATAATGAAACTGAACTTTATTCAATATAAAATATAAATATTATCTTTGTAAAATTACGTATTAAAGCAATATATAATCCAATACTGATAAAACTGAATTATGAATTTAAGGAACAAACAATTAAAGAAACATATTAAACACAAACAATTCTTGGCCTTCAGGACAAGATCACAGTGTAGTAGTATCTGTTCTGATGCTACAATTCACCTTTTCTGTCCTCGGCCGGTGGAGAAGAAATTATTCATGACTAAGGCGATTTTTATCTTTGTTTCTATCCAGACTGCACCTCATTGGGGAGCTGGATTTTCCCCACGAGATTGTATATTGAAATATTTAAATAACTATTATTATTAATACAGAAATTACATTTAAGGTTTTGGTTTTCTGTAATTCTATGTTCATTTCCTCCCCATGTTTTATATCAAAATGTGTAGCGTATTTTCATCAGTTACATGGTTAAGAATCCTATACTCCGCTACTATCTTCATTTTCATATCAGTGCAGAAGACATGAATACAGAAACGAAGTTTACATAACTAATAAAAGACAATCATACTATAAGGTGAACATTTATTTAAAACTAAAAAAATATAGTAAACACCAACGGGTTGTGGTAAATTTGGGAGGGGTCATTATTATTATCATCAGTGATCGCTGTTGTATTCACTGGAGACCGCGTGACACCAAGTCTCCCCAGATTTCCAATGTTCTCCCCTTCTTGAACACTCGTGCAGATGATTGCACGTTATCGCAACAACAGTTTGCTATTGATTTCTCGTTGACATCGGCCATTGGCTTCTTGGGGGTTCGGCGACAAAATGTCACCCCAAGGTACCAGATTTGAACTGCACACTTCCAGTGGAGTTCTGGTTAGTACTTTCCCACCTCGGACTTTCCATGCTACCTGATCCTTCAGAACGAGCATGTATTTTATTTTTTTATTTCTTTAATTAAATTTGATTCATACTTTTATTTCGCGCTTGTTTTTATTGTATTTTCATTTTGTTTTAATTTATTTGTAGTATATTATGTTTTCCACAGTAATATTTTTACTTTTTGTTACATTTATTTTTTCATACATATTCAAATGATGCTTTTAGCCATGTTTTGCCTCAAATAGTTCCTTCAAAAAAGTTTTAGTGATTAAATAAACTAATGAAAACCTTTTGCGTATGCGCTTTTTAGGGAGCAACCATTAAATTAAAACCCATTTACGCAGAGTCCACATTCACCGTGAAGTACCTTTTTTATTATTGTTGTTTTTATAATAATAATAATAATAATAATAATAATAATAATAATAATAATAATAATAATAATAATTGTGCTTATGCAGTGTACGCACCGTGCTATATTTTAGACAAGATTTTCAAGTTAAATTAAATTTTGATGGTACTTTTTTTCATTAAGTTATTAGGTGAAAGTGCAGAATAGTTAGAAAGCCCATCCTGTTAAGAATGGCTTTCTAAATAACGTTAATATTTCAGCACAGTGTCTACAGTATTTATTTATAAGATAAAACACAAGAAAATACGTTGACTAAAATTTAATGTACTTTTTATTTTTAGTTCATATCAAAACTTTAATTAAAACTGATTAGTTAATAAATTTTGTGAATTTGTGTTCGTATGTCTCTGGATAGAAATGCTTATTTAATTTCCCATTTCAATCATGTAAATTATTTACAGATAAACTGTTATAAAACAAACAAAATCTTTCAAGTTTTAAATATATTCCAAAGAAATAAATTACGCCCGGTGATAAAATATTGAATTCATCGATCGTTTTAGTTTAAAAATAAAAAAAGCCACAAAAATAAAACAAAAAACTGTCTTGAAAAATGCTTCTAACTTTAAAATATTTCGAAATACTCAATGGAAAGTTTTATTTATTATTAAAAGAACGTACTGAAAAATATTCTTATATAAAAATTGTTTGCTTTGCAGTTTAAAAAATAAATAAAATGAAATAATCGGTTTCCTTCGAAAGATTTAAAAATTCAAACACAATCCACTTACTTTTATATTTTGTTAGAATTAAATTATCCCAATGTGCAATTATATAATTATCCAAATGGAGAATTATTTTTCTCTTTAGGAGAATAAAAACATCTAATTATAACAACCACAAATATAAGGCAAAGAAAAATATATTTTATGGCCACGTGATTGAACACCAGAAGCTTTAGGCACCTTCGTTCCTTTACCTACGTGTTAATCTGGTAATGACATTACGCTGTTATGTTCATTGGCCTGCTCTCTCGGTAGCCGTGGTTAAACAGAGCTGAGAGTGAAAAGATAACGAAATGAAAAAATATTATGTACGACATAAAAAGAAACTTAAATCTTAGGAAGATCGCCATCATTCCAGTAATTATAAGATCAACCATGAAAAAAACTTCCTTTCAAATATATCTAGTGAACAATAAGAGTGATTTAAACGATTGAAGTTAAAGGGACGATTTAAATATTAAAAGGATATCTAGCTTGGAATGTATAAAATGGCGCGTGAATGTCTGGCATCCAGCAGGATGCCCCATCCCAACATTGAACAAAATTACAAGAAAATTTAAAAAAGGAGGTTCTATTTAATTCATACAAAATATGATTATTAATTAGTTATATCCAACATCGATATTATTCGAAAAAAGACAAATTACTTATTAGTTGTAATGCAATTATTCCAATGAAAAGTGATTCTCCGATTCGTTCCTCTAATGCAAAAGTTAAACATGATCAATTTCAGTTAAGTCAGCGCTGATAACACAACACCTATTTCAATCAGCTACTATACACACATTTATATATATATATATATATAATGAAAATTACAATTGAATTTACCAAAATGATCAAAGATGGTAAAATTAAAGTAAATTATAAATATTAAAGAATTAATATTTATAAAATTATCTCAGCCAGATGTAAAATCTCGATAAAACCAAATAGGAAATAGAGCTTATAATATGAGCAAACAGTTAATAAAATATGTTAAAAACACTTTGAAATGAGTTAAAAATATATTTAATCTGAAAAGGAAACACTAGATAAATGGATAGTCCTTAATCCGCGGAGTTTCGAAGAAATACTCTCCTTTTCATCAGAGGGTAGGAATTAGCAAAATGCGTGATCGGATTTTGCATGCAGAAGTATTTGATGAAACAACAAGTAAGTCAAAGATCTTACTTGAAAACAAAATAAGTTAAGCAGACGGAATATGGTAAAGAAAAAGGTGATTACACATGAATGGATAGTCTGGTGGAAGATAAAAAATCCAGTGACGGTAAAATCCAAATGTAAAACTTCAAGAAAGTTAAAAGAATTTCCATTTGTACAAGTAAAATCCAAAGACATCCCGTAATTGGAAGAAGATGGTCCATAATAATTCAAAGGCAGAAATCCATGGAATAATTCACACACATGTGTACAAGGAAAAAAATAATATTAATAAAAGAAAAATAAGATGTGCTTTTCACTCTACTTCCGAGACATAACTATATATATATATATATATATATATATATATATATATATATATATATATATATATATATATACATATATATATATACATATATATATATATATATATATATATATATATATATAATGGAAAATAGCAGCTCTTATGGGAGCAAACATATACTGGAAAGCCCCATCATATTTCCCATCATTTCCCATCATTTACGAATTCATCACACCACACGTACAACCAGAACTACATTGTTATATTTTAAGGACCAATGCGACAATGGCGATTAAGTCATCTAGTGTAGATTTTGACAAGGGTCCTACTAAGCGCATGATAATGAACAAGATCTGTAAAATAGATTTATTTCTAGAAATTAATGTTATAAAGTTGAGGCAGGAGATAGCAGGTATAACGCCTAGACAAAACAGATATGGCAAATGACGTCATATTTTCTAGCTGGAATTTTAAAATCAGTCTCAGCGTTGATACTATGCGAGTGAGACACGGCCAATAATATAGAAAACTTGATAATCTAAGCGGAATGTCACTTCGATGTCGTTTCCCACATGAATCACTCATTTCGGTTAAATAAAGAAGTAAATAAGTAAGCTAACATTACTCTCTCTCTCTCTCTCTATCTCTCTCTCTCTCTCTCTCTCTCTCCTAAGTCAATCTCCTCCAAATAAAACACCGAAGAAAACTCAGCGAACGTTCTATTGTTTTCCACTTCATGGAAATATCTTCTTGCTATAGCAATCACTAGACAAAATTGCGACGATAAAATTGAGTGAAAATACCAGCACGTATAAACAATGTAACGTATATATATATAAGTACATCTTTGTAATTGAAAATGTCACAATATGACCATTCACTCGTGTAACCGACCGAACACTCTGAGGCTGTAACTCTTCATATATCTGCTTCACTACGAGGATCCCCAGATTACCTTTACAGATCTCTTATCACCACCAGATGATGTAGCTGGAAGAAAAAGGCTAAATTGCTTAAAATCGAAGCATAAAAAGCTACCAAGGTGTTCTAAAATTTACAAGCATCGCTTCCCAAATACTTGTTCTATCCAACATATCCCCTACATTGCCGAAGTATATCACGAACTTTAAATTGTCAGGAAAACGTTACCTTAATTCCAAAAGCAATTGAAGTTCAAAATATACGTTCAAAAAATAAGTTCAAAATATAAGTTCAAAATATAACTTAAAATGTAAGTTAAAAAATATAAGTTCAAAATATAAGTTCAAAATATAAGTTCAAAATATAAGTTCAAATGCAAGTTGAAAATATAAGTTTCAAATATAAGTTTCAAATATAACTTAAAATGTTAGTTCAAAATATAAGTTAAAAATATAAGTTTAAAATATAAGTTTAACATGTAAGTTCAAAATATAAGGTCAAAATCTAAGTTCAAAATCTAAGTTCAAAATATAAGTTTAAAGTATAAGTTCAAAATGTAAGTTCAAAATATAAGTTAAAAATATAAGTTCAAAATATAAGGTCAAAATATAAGGTCAAAATATAAGTTCAAAATATAATCTTCTATGATATAAATCTCAGCTGTCTTTTTAAATGTATGTCTGTATGTTTGTATGTCTGCCTAAAACTTTCGGTAGAGAGGACAGATTATCACGAAATTGGTATCATTTTCAAGCACGATCCTCCGGAAGACAAATATCGAACAATTGGCTAAAAACATCAATTTGTTCACCCTCAAATGGGCACTTTTCTACAGGTCGGGGTCGCTTTTTTCACTGATATTTTCGAAAGTCATCCCCTCTTTTCGATTGACTACCCTTGATTTAAATCTATGTCACTTCCGGTTGTGCGATGGACGGAACAGCAAAGACGTCACGTTTTTTTTTCACGTTTTTCCTCCTTCGAGGTACGGATTCGAGCCTGCCTTCCTACTACCATTTTTTTTTTTTGCTCAACACACACCTCCAAACACCCGGGCAACGCCTGGCACACAAGCTTGTTCAAAATACAAAACAAATATAGACGGAATAAGAATATTGCGAAAGGGCTTTAATGCAAGATTTCAGCACTTGTCAAAAGAATATAAAACAAGAACAACAGGGTGAGAGTTGAAAACGAACATTTCAAAAACTGTTCTATAGAAAGTTAATAAGAAAGACAATTACGATAGAAAACCATTTAAAAACGCAATGGCTTGAAGAATATTGGAGGTCTTTGCATGCAATTAAGAGGCCAAGTGAATTTATTGATATAGTTCAAAGTAATGAAAACAATTTTGAAATACCAGAGCTAGAGATAATGCTAAAGTGGGGGCTAGATCGATTCCAGAATCAAATAAAAACAGGCATAGATATTCTACACAATTTGGTTGAAGCAACACTTTATAGTCACTATATAATCTGTTTAATCAGACAGCTGAGGGGCGAGGAGGCCACACAAGTATGGCTAGTAAAAGCAACCCCATACCCCTCCCAAAATGAGACGCAACACGCTAATAAATAAAGAACCATATGTTAATTTACAATAATCTAGAAACACTTCACGTGCCTGGCTGTAGACAACATTTATGGATATCTCTCTTCTGAAACTTGCATCGAAATAAGAAACACAGGATGCAGAAAGAAAGTTGTTGATCATTAAGACTATTCTTGAGGACTGCAAGAAGAGGCAGAGAAACTTAAGCATGGCTTGTACTTATTACCTAAATGCATATGATAGTGTACCGCACTCGTGGATATTGTGGTACTTGGAATTATATAAGATCTATCCGGTAATAAAAGAAAACCATGACTGTCTACAGGGTGGAACAATAAAATTGTTGCCTAGAAAAGACGACATGATTCCATTTCCGTTTGATGAAAACCAGTTTTCTTTTTTATTGTTGCAGACCATCTACTAGTTAGACAGTTGTGTACAAATCTGGAGAGTGATAGGATCATTCTATCATGTCTGAAATGTTCAACAAGCGAGATCGAAGATGCACCGCTGTACAACTCATGCTCTCTATCGATCCAAGTTATGACACCAGGGCTACTGCAAGCACCCACAAAATGTAAATCCTGACGGTTCCATGCTTGAGAGCGTGCCCAGGGTGACGAAAACAAAGTTTCCTGCCACAGTTATAGTTCTGAGTGTGATTTCAAGTGAGGGCCACCTAACATCTTGAAAGTCAACACCAATATGTACCTGGATGTGATGAAGGGTGTGATAATTCATTGGTGCAATCAGGTGGTCACTGGCAGACCGTGAATGTGGCAGCAGAACTAGGCGCCGGCCCACAAGTCTGAAGAGTAGTCTCTTCAGACTTGTGGGCTACGGAGTGCTACGACTTTGTACTCTTCTCTCCTTGCCCCCTCCTCCCTCGACCTTAACCCACTGAACCACTCCGTATGATCATATGTCGAGAACATCACCAACAAGACCTCCCTCAACACTGAAGCCAGCCTGATCACTGTCATCCGCCGAGTATTCGCCGAGCTCCCACCGGTGCTTGTGGAAAAGGCATGCTCCCAGTTCCGGACCCGTATCAACGCGGTGATTGGGGTTGAAGGAGGCTGTATTAAATAGATATTAGCTCTTCTACATAATCAAGTTTCCTGAATTGATTATTCAATAAAAGTTTAAAAATAAAGCTCTTGTGTTGTTTTCCTTAGAGCGGCAATTTTATCTTTTTACCCTACATAAAAGTGTCTAAAAAAATTATGGCATTAAGCCACACAAATGGAAAAATAACAATCAGTGGTAAAGGTGCAAGACGATGGTTGATCTTATTTACCATTTTGTCTAGCGATAGATTTGCTAAATAACATAGTAAATGAATACTGGAGTGCATACAACCTGAACCAGAGCCTCCAACAAAACCCAAAACAAAATAGTAAACTACTTATTCTTTATGTATGACATCAAGCTGTATGACAGCTCAGGCGCTAAATCAGCTCTTGCAGTTTGTATATGCCCTTTTCAAAGCTATTTGTATTGAGTTTGAACGAATGTGCAAAATGCTCTACCAGACCTGGGGGAAAAAGATCCAAACCAAAAACAATATAAATATAAATATAAAGAGATTGGCATAAACAATCTAGAAAAGCAAGAGAAATACGGATACAGAGCTGAAAGAGAGAAGATAATAAAATACCAAGGTCTTATGTACAATATGAAAAGAAACAGGAATCTTTGGAAGATCTCCATCATTTCGACAATTATGGGTGCAGCCGAGCTCATGAAGAATAATTTCGAAAACTACTTAGAAAATATAATCGGTGAACAGAACGCAAAAGAGATAAAAACAAGTGCGCTTAAAAGGACCGTTAGAATTTTATTTTAATCTCTCGATAGGATTTTCGGAAATAACGGCGGAACATCCAGTAGGATGCACTATGCCCAACCAAAACGAAAAGATCATGAAAAAAACAAAAACAAAACAAAAACAAAACAATGTGTGTGCGTAGTCGTGTTAAAACGAGATTATTTTGGCAGTTTGCCATCAATGTAGAAGTCGATGTGAAAGTTGGGTTCACTATCAATCGATTCGGCAGATTAACTTGGTAAGCTTTGATAAGGCAGTTAACACACGCATGCACATACACAAATATACACACATACACAAATACACGATGATAGATTTTTATAGAAATGTTTACATGTATATCTTCAGTTCCATACAAATATCGTACACACATATATCTATGCATATATACATATGTACACACACATGGTAATAAACATATCTATATGTACAGTTACATAATCATGCTCATGTATGTATATATATATATATATATGTCTATGTACACAAAACTGTAATATGATAGTTATGCAACACAAAAACAGGTGCACACACACACACACACACACACACACACACACACACACACACACACACACACACACACACACACATATATATATATATATAAACATTAAAGAAAAACAATTATAAAGAATAATATATTTATAATATGCAAGACATTTTATTAGAAAATTTCAGTTATTCGGATTTGATAGCAACCGCTGATGAGTCTGTTAAATATATAAATCCCCGAAACAGTGTTTCATGGTAAACAACTGATGATCCCTTGAAAAATAAATTATTGGCATTATAGTAAATTCAAGAGCGAGTTGATGCAGTGATTGCAGGTGATTAAATGACTTACTGACTAGATGGTTTTCTTACGAATGACAAAAAATATTTTTTTGTATAGTTTTAAAGGTTAAAAAATTCAAAGACTATATATATATATATATATATATATATATATATATATATATATATATATATATATATATATATACAGTGCCGCCAAAACGAAAGTCCGCTCTTATCATTTCTGCATAAACTGAAAATTTAAACTAAATTGGATGTAACTGTTTAAACAACCTATACATCATTCGATTCTTTAATAATTTTACCTGTTCATATTTGACTTTCAATTTTAGTATCCCAGTGTTCACGTCAATTTAAAAAAAATTAGCTTCCAATCGAAAAGGCAAAAAGAAACTCCGAAATGAGCTTAAAACCAGCTTAAAATATCCGCCTTTTAGCATCTATAATCGTAATTGTTGTTATTCCTAGGTTATACAAAGTAAAATTTAGTCTATATACCTCGAATCTCTTTTAGTGATCGTCAGGAGCTTATTAATCTACACCTTTCATGTTTATTCAATCGACCGTAAATCGAAATGCGATAGGAAAACAGTACGAATGTCTGTGTAAAAGTACCAAAACACCGGCAGTGTTCGTGATTCCTCTAATTCTGGTCGTCCCAGTTACTTCTTTCATGGAAGACAATGCTATCGCTATCTACAGCCTCATAAACAGATTTGAAACGGCTTCCTAAGTTCAACAACAGTGGAATCTTGTTAAAAAGTGCTCTGTCTACTGTTAAGAACAGATTGAAGGGATTTAATTTGTGAGGCTGTATTCCAAGTCGCAAGCCAATGATTTCTGTAAAAAACTGAAAGGACCGTCTGGATTTCGTTAGATGCAATAAAGATCATGACTTTTCATATTGGTCGAACGTGATTTTTAGCGACGAAAGCAAGTTCAATAGGCTAGGCAGTACGTCAGTCGGTGGAAAAACGAAGAATTCCATCCTAGGTGCACGATTTCAACGCTGCAAGGTGGTGGAGGTTCAGTTTTGGTGTGGGGCGTTATTAGTGGCAATGATCCAGGGCCTATAGGTAGCTTTCAAGGTCGAATTAATTCAAGCAAGTACATTAATATGTTGACTGAGCATTTTCTACCCTACTTTGTCCAGAAATTGGATGATAATCCCACATCAATGCAAGATAATGCTCCCATTTACACAGCTGACAATGTCAAGAGGTTCCTTGAAGGGCATGATATTTCGTAGGTGGATGGGTCTGCATAATCTTCAGACCTCAATCCTATCAAAAACGTATTACATTACATCAAGCAATAGCTACGCAATGATAAAATTTCAAATCTGGAAGAAGTTTTGAGAAAAATTAAAGATAACTGGGATGCCCTTTCACCGGAATATTGTCGCAGGCCAATTCAATGAATTGCTCTAAAATTTGCAGGCTGTCAAATTGCAGGTGGTCTATACTACTAAATAATAACTAGTTCATTGTGTTTCTGTTGTATTTGTGTTGCATTAATGATCTACAGTTACATTTAATTAATAATTTTTCATTGCCTTCTCGATTTGAATTTAATCTTTTTTAAATTGATGTGAACACTAGGATACTTCAGCTGAACTCAAATATGAAAAAATAAAATTATAAAAGGCGAATCAAATGACGCATAGATTGTTTAAACAGTTACATTTAATTTTGCTTAAATTTTCAGTTTTTGAAAAAATGACCAGTGCGGACTTTCTTTTTTGGCGACACTACATATATATATATATATATATATATATATATATATATTATATATATATATATATATATACTAGCAGGGAATGCCCGGCATTGAATGCGGATCCACGAAGGTTCCACACTTCAAATATTTTTATTGTTATCGAAATCAGTGAATTCACCAATTTTTCGATCAAATCGGAGATCCACTGCGGTGTATCAAGAGGTAGTTCTACACTAATTTCAGCCACAATACATTGTAGTGTACCTTGCGCTTTACAGAACCTACTGTTGATATTCTAAACTTATTTTATATAATGTCTTGAATCAAATTTTAAAATGCAAACGTCAAGTATCATGGTCCAATTGTAGTTTAAACAGAAATATTCATTTCGAACGCGCCCATGTCTCATCAAAGAACCTACAGTGGTTTTTATAGGCCGGAAACGTCTGTGAAGTTGCATAAAACTTTACAATTGCACTTGTGATGTTCGGCTGTATAAGGATATTAACTTAAGTCCAAATTGGATTGTCTTTCTTAAATTGGAGTTTTTATTATCGATTTTCGATACTTATCGCAGGCATTCTGATGCAACACATATCTAAGAACACCTATCTCGACACATAAAGTATGTGTGTGTGAAATTAAAAATACAATCGGTCCAGCCGTTTCGGAGTCCAAAGGGAAAGAACTGACACAGACAAGCACACAGAGACAAAGTTCCATATATATATATATATGTATATATATATATATATAATGTAGAGAGAGACGAGAGAATCAATAAAATAAACAAAAAACGACAATATAAAAATATATACTAATGTATATAGATTTATTCGTTTATTCAATAAAGATGATACATACAGTAGGTGTGTAGGATAAGTAAAACGCTTTATACCATGGTATTTCGAAGCCTAATGCTTCTCATCAGGAGATGAGAGAAGATAGTAAGTAACATAATAGGGATGTGACGTCTAGCGATAGTTACATTAGGTACTGTGCGATGAGAGAAGAATGGTAAAATATTGAAACTGTTTGTAGAGAGGATGTGAAATCTTAAGTGATATTTGTTAGCTAGGACGAATATAGCTTTCATTAAAAAATGGAGGTAGGTGCATATCACGTATATGTCATGGTGAATTCAATGTATGTGTACCTATGCGCATCTATACTCTCGTTCACTTATTTGGCTGAATGTTCACAGGAAGACAAGTCGGGGCTTGTAACACAAGAAGCTCCTCTGGCTGACTGTTCATCAGAAGACCAGACGAGGCTTATAAAAGAAGAAGTTCCTCTGGCTAAATGTTCATCTGAAGACCAGTCGGCGCTTGAAGCACAAGAAGCTTCTCTGGCTGAATGTGTATCAGGAAACAAGCCGGGGCTTGAAACCCAAGATCTTCTGGCTGAATGTTCATCGAAAGACCAGTCGGGCCTGTAAACAAGAGAAGTACCTCTGGCTGAATGTCTACCGGAAAACCAGTCGGGGCTTGAAACGCAAGAAGCTCTTCTGGCTAGATATTGGAGAAGTTGCTATGGTAACCAACAGCCAATCACAAGAAACCGTCTCTCAGAAGAAATTATATCTATAAAACGAGAATGTTTGAAAAGTTGCTATGGTAACCATAAGTCAATAAAAAAAAAAACAACAAGAAAAAAAAACACAAAAAACGTTGATCCATTCCTGTCATTTTCTAAGAAGTAATTTTATTATAACCTTAGTTTTACTGAACGAAAATGGAACTTTTTTTTTCAAAATAAAGCTGAAAAGGTGACCTTTGATCGAAAATGAGTGAGCAGTGAAGCTTTAAAGCACTTCTAAATGAGTAAAATTAATACTGAACCATATATTCAAACACTACCGAGTTTGATTATATATAATCAGGTATAGGTTGTTTAAACAGTTACATTCAATTTTCCGTAAATTTCGGTTTTTGAAAAAAAAATGACAAGTGCGGACTTTCTTTTGGGCAGCACTATATATATATATATATATATATATATATATATATATATATATATATATATATATATATATATGAACAAATGATTAATAAAACATGTTAAAAGACATCTTAAAAAAGAGTTAAAAACATATTTAATTTTAAAAAAGGAAACACAAGATAAGTGGATAGTCCTTAATCCGCGCTTTGAGCTTTTACATCTGTCTGAGTTTATTTTACTTGTAAATATTAACTCTTTAATATTTATAATATATTTTAAGTTTACCATTTTGATTACCTTGGTAAACTTACTGTAATTTTTATTATATATATATATATATATATATATATATATATATATATATATATATATATATATATATATATATATGTATACTATACCCATAACCCGTGGAGTCAGTATATATTTATAGCTAGCTTTAGAATAGTGAGTATACATAATTAATGTATAAGATTTATTAAAATATGGTAATACTCCAGTTTTATATTAAAAAAATCGCCCATATAATTTTTCCGAAACATAACCACGTAAATTTTAAAGATTTTTCCAATTAATAAGAAATACTTTCCAGAAAATTAGTAGCAAATTTTTATTTCTTTTATTTTTAGGGAGTAATTGTTTATAAGCAGTATTTCTCTTCTAAAATTATACTTTTAAAATCAGATAACTCATAAAGGTGTATAAAGTAAATAAGGAAACTGCTTTAAAGGTTTGTCAGTACTTGTGCATCTATGTTATTGTGCTAAAATAACTTTATTACTTAAGAAGCCATTCTTAACATGGGCGAATGGGAGAGTGTGTTGTAACTGTTCTGTACTTTCACCTAACAATTTAATAAAAAAAAGTAATAAAAATTACAATCAACTTGAAAATACTATTTAAAATAGCCTGGTGACATAGATGCACTAGCACTGGGTTTTCAAACTCTAAACACTCGTTTAAAATGGCACAGCTACAGAAAGAATGAATCTCTTTATGGATAAATTCATATTATCAAAGGAGGAGCTAAAGTCTGCTAAAAATGTCTAAACTAAACACAACATTGTCTCTGATTTGGTTTGGTCCTCTCTCTTCAATACATCTAAATCAACTCTACAAAGTTTTGCATTATTTCTTATAACTTGCACTTATTTTCTTACATATGAAACTGGAAGATAGCCTTTTCTTCAGTCATAATCCATTTATTTATTTTACTTTTCAGATCAAAATATCAGTATATCAGTAAAAACACAACGTTCAGTTTTAACAAGTTGTTACAAAATTTGCTAGTTCACCTTGTTGTTTGGATGAAACAGCACCCCCAACTTCATGAAAAATCATCCAATTTAGTTATTTCCTCGAAAGCAGTTAACGCCACTTAAAAATAGTGAATTAATTGCTAAGGAATTAATTAGTGTTTGGCAAGCAGTTAATCCACAATTGCCCTCGTTATAAAAACGTTACATATAATAGAAGATCAATATATTTTGCTATAAGAGGGCCAAACAGATTGAAAGAAAATCTCTTGCAGTAACTTAAGTGAAAAGAATGAAGGAGTTGCCAGACAGACTGTTTGATATATCTTCTTGTAGCTGTAAACTTCTTGTCTTGAGACGTGATGACTTTGCAGTAAAATGCAAGACAGAAAATTGTCAAACAATGTACATAATCTGCACTTATCCTTCTATCAAGGAGGTAAAATTAATTCTATAGATTCACCTGCAATTATGTTCCTTTTTATGGTAAATAAAATAATATATTGGTACAGTTTAAAATATAGTGCTTTTGCACTATTTCCGGAAAATGTAATATCAATGATAAACTCAGATGATTTGGATGTGAGAGAAGAGAGAACTCAAATGATTTTGTCCATTAGGTAAATAAATATTTATCCATTAAATTTTATTAGTTTTCTCAATTTACCCAAACAATAGTCAGCTTTATTCATATTACATCACAAAAATATGAAATATGTTTTGAAATAATTGTTTTTTGCGTTGTTTTTTTTTCCAGAAATAGTGAACAACTAAAAAAAAAAGACTGAAAAAGATTACTGCTATCAATTTTGCATCTACACACTGGTCAAATTTGATTGATTTTTCTCAAAAAGTTGTATATGGGCAGGAAGCAAGACATAGTCACATTTTTACAAGGTAATCGTTTCAGCAAATTAGACCTTCATTTTCTTCGAAAGGAAATTACACAGAGCAATTTACTTCTATTATAACAGTTTTTATTATTGCGTTTAATAAAAAATTAAAACACATGGTTGTGTAACTTGTATGAAATTGCTATATTGTGTAATATATCTTCACATATCTTTTTGAATTGTGAAATTTAAAAGATTCAGTGGATAATTAGCTTTTGTTTTTACAATTTTTGTTTAATCAATGCAGTAAAAGTTGAGATATTTTGCTAGTTGGGATTCATAATTAAAATTATAATTCATGTATTTATTTTTCTTTCAATGTATTTCATATAAATATAGCAATTTTAATTTGATTTTTTTATAAAAAAAAAAGTGAAATTTCAAAGTCAGTGTTGTGTAAAATGCTATGAAAATGAAGGATTTTTCAGCATTTTTTAAAATTAAATGCTCAATTTTCTGTTCAAGATAGGAATCTAATTTTTGGTATATGTTCTTATCACATCAAATCCCAACTATCATCACCGGTACCATGTTGATTTCCTGAAAAAAGTTGCAAATCAACCTGACCTATTAGCCAGTTGTGAACAAATCCGTTAAGTGATAGAAGCCTTTTATCCCGTTTCAAAGTGACCCAATGTTCAACGAACGAGATTGGAGATGCGCCGCTGTACAACTCATGTTGTCTACCGATCCAAGTTATAATAACAGGACCATTACCAGCACCCTCAAAATGCAAATCTGGACATTTCAACGCTTGAGGATACAGCTCAACAAAGTTTCCGGGCACAGTTATGGCCTTTAGTATGCTTTCAAATAAGGACCAAGTTATGCCGAATCTCATTTTCAAAGTCGGCTTGAAAGTCTACACCAAAGTGTAGCTAACTGTGGTGATCCCATGAAGCAGTCAGTGATCATTGGCAGACCCTGAGTGTTGCAGCAGGACTCGGCGTCGGCCCACAAGTCTTAAGAGTCTCAGTCCTGGCTTCAGAATGAGGTGCTACGACTTTGCATCCTTCTCTCCCGACTTGAACTCGCTGGACTACTTCCTTTGGTCATACGTCGAGAAAATCGCACACATGACCTCCCACAACATTAATGCCGGCCTGATCGCCGCCATCCGTCGAGAATTCACCGAAATCCCGGCGGAGATTGTGGAAAAGGCATGCTCCAAGTTTCGGACTCGTATCGAGGCATGATTGAGGCTGAAAGCGGCTACATTGAATAGATGTCTGCTCTACTACATAATCAAGTTACCTGAATTGATTTTTTCAATAAAAGTTTTAAAATAAAGCTGTAGGTTTGTTTTCTTTAGGGCGATAAAAATATAGTTGTACCCTGTATATACGGGATGGAATAAAAAAAAAAATCTCCTACATTTTACTTTTCCCCAAAATAGACAAAAAAGTTTCTTTTACGAAAATTAATGACATATTTAACAATGCTATACAATGCCATTTAGCGTAAACTACTTTTTGTTTTAATAAAGTCTTCAAGATGGCTGCCTTGAAATACAATACACAGCTGTAAGCGTATCCTAAAGTTTTCCATCGCCCTCTGAGTAATTTCGACTGGAATTTCATTTAGTGTTTTGTAAATGGCAGCTTTCAGTCCATCAATGGTTGTTGATCAGTGCTTGAACACCTCACTCTGAACATAACCTCACATAATAACCACGAGGTGAAAGGTCAGGCGAACGCGCTGGCCATCCAATATGACCATGCAAAGAAATCAAATGCACTGGACAAAGTCTTTGCAAAACACCTATTGATTTTTTTTGTCGTATCAGAGGTTTTTGCTTTAGTGCTGAGCCGGTAGATCTAAAACTTTTTACCTAAAGCAGCACAGTTTTTTCGATCAGGAACAGGGTCGTGTCTTCTCAGTTGGAAATGCTTTCTGAAATTTCTTAAGGTTGCAGTTAGATTCTTCGTTGGCGACAAAATTTTCCACAATAAATGTACGGTGTTTACTTGCTCACACCATATCTAGTCATCAAAAGTTTCAAAAATTCACCAGCTATAGTGCAAAACAAAATGGCAGTTCTTTAACGATATGAATTTATTAAACTGGGTGAAAAACTGAAACAGCATTGCCATATTAAGGATTAAAAAAAGTGGAAGATTTTTGCCCCAATATATATATATATATATATACATATTTCCAGTTATTAAGTTAGATCTATTTCCAAGTAATCTATCTCTAAAATTTTAAGTGTTTAGACCCAAAATTAGAAGAGGGTTTTGGTAGAGTTCTCAAAGGTCAAATCGTTGAATTTTGAACTCTTAACAGCCGAATTTCTGGCCAAAAACCGATTACAAAGATTTTTCCAAACCCCAGTATCCTGTATATCGAATTTCGAGCCTGTAGACTGAAAATTGACAGAGATATTGTATAAGGAAATGTTCACAGACAGACACACAGACAGACACATAGACACACAGACAGACAGATAATTTCTCTTTTATATATATGCTAGCAGTTCCGCCCAGCTTTGCTCAGGTCCTATGTACTGTTCATAAGGCTATGTGCATATGTATATATTAAAAAGTGTAAATATATAAAGTAATGCCTTTCTGTATAATAGTCTTCCTTAACTACCATAGAGAAAAGACAGACAGACAGACAGACATTTTTCACTTTTATAGATATAAATATAGATAGATAGATTGGATGCAATATATAGTGATGATTTAAAAAGTATATAAAAAAGACCCATGTGCCACCACCGAGAATCGAAACCAAAACGTCCAGCTCACGATTAATTTTGCCTCTGCCGTCAATGACTGGGCTAGGAAAAAATGTTTACTGCAAGGCTAAAAATTAAAACATGAACCAATAACTACTACGTTATTCATTGGTAATATCAGAGTTCGACCTTCCCCTGGCAAATTTCATTTTTTTTTAATTTTCACACTTTTGCACCGATTTTTCCGGGCTAAAACCCAAATATAAAGTTTTGCATGGATTCAAATACCTTATATATGAAATTTCAAAAATATATAGTATACATAAATATATATGAAAACAATTTTGTGTTTACTATAAAATTTTTACGCAAATATTATGCAAATATAAATCATGTAGAATATCTGCATGAATATACTTACACGTATTAGTAAACTTAAGATGATTATCCAATTAGAAAACCGAAGCAACTAATAGGGAATTAATTAAAATGAATGTTTAAAAGAATATGCAAATTAGTTAGATCTTTTTGCTAGTGAATACAATTCCACAACCATTATAAAAATAACTGTATTTTATTTTTAAATAAACAGAAAAGAGAGTTCGGCTGTCTTTTCTGTTTGCTGCTGTCCAAAGACCGGCTGCCGGTCCCTGTTGGGCGGGTGAGCCTTGTTTTTTATTTTTCTGCCTCCCCGCGAGGCCACTAACTGTCTTGTTTTCGAATTATTTCAGGTTGTCTCTTTTCCCGACTCGACCGGTATGCGTCTGAGGTGGTTGTTCGGAGTCATATCCAACAGAAACTTCAGCCAGGCCAACCGGCGGCTCTGAGCCAGGAAGAAGACGCAGAGGGGGGGGGTAGCTGGTCCGGGCTCCAGTGCAGACATGTCTAGCCCGGGGTCCGGTACCCAGAGGGGACTTCGGCCACCTCTGAGCACCGGATAAGGCCTCGGAAAAATTCTACCGCCACGTGGTCCGGGTTCCGCCCCCCCCCGCCTAACCCGGGTTCTGGCGGTCGTGTCCCCGACACGCCCGCCGGTTCAGGCCCAGTAGACAGACCACTAGGATGGATTAGTGTTGACCCCCGCACAAACTCGGTGTTGTCCCCCGCACCGCTAATCTAGGAGAGTCGGTCGCCCTAGGCAACAGCTCTCACGTAACTAGTCGTACTGCTGTTCCCGGCAGTAATAGTAGTAGCAGTAGATTTAGGCCAGCTGAAAGAGGTGTTCCGACTCGATGGAATCACCAGAGGAAGAGGGCTTTAACTGTCAGCCCTCCCGCCCATAGGAGAACGGACCACCTAGGCTCGGGAATTAAACCAGCAACCTCTGGAGATATCTCAATATTGAGAAACACCGAATCGGAGCAGACGTTTTCGAACAAGTTGCCGGACGATAGGGACGATGCTATTAATATGTTAACGCTTCTGGATGAACAGCTGAACGGCGCGTGGCAAGCCGACTTAGGATTTAGTAGCAGCGACAGCAGTGCAGATGAATGCAACAGACGACCGCTGCTACGACAAGCGAGAGAGTCGCGTCAACGAGAAAGGAAGGGGGCCGCTCAGACTAAAAACAAGAATGGGGCAGTTAGTACCACAGCCACAAAAGAACCGGCACTGACCCCTAAACCGTCGTCCCCAAAGGAGAAACCAGGAGAGTGGCCGACGTTGCCAGGGAGTTCACAAATAATAGACTCGTCAGGCTCAACTATCCCCTCGGGACAGAAATCACCGCTGTTAACAGTGTCACCGACGATGTCGCCCCGCCGATAATATCAACACCGCAAACGGCTGCGGCAGTAGTTAAAGAATGGGGCCCCCAGTCGCAACTAACTCCCGGGGATTACCGCTGGTTATTCGATACAAAATACAAGGATTTGACCGACGGTAATGTTATTAGAGTAGAACCGAAAACTGTGGAAGAACTATCGAAGAGACTAATATCGTTAGTCTCCATAGACACAAAGAAACGAGCGTTAACCGGTGTGCCGAAAGACGACATGGCGAAAATTCTGGGGGAATTAAATATCCCCGCAACCTATATCTGCCGTAGAAGCTATGCAGTGTGGGATTTACTACTGACCAAAGAAGAAGACGCCGTCAAGATGTTCAAATTGGAACACACGTGGCGACACATTCGACTTAAGCCGGAATATATAAGTAAGACGCGGACGAACGTGTCTATTTTGTGAGTCCCCTGTATTCTTGGCCCTGAGAAATTAGGGGTCTTTATGAGTCAATATGGGGACGTAGAGTCCGTCATTCCTGTCCGTGATCCCCGTAACCTTATGGTAGGGGACTACAACCTAAAAATGCGTGTTGACAAGGAAGGACTACAAAACATCCCCCCATGCTCAGGTGCGACATATGGTCGATGAGCATTATAGTAGAAGGTCGCAGGCCCCACTGTTGGAATTGTCAACAGCAGGGCCATATGGCACGGGAATGTCCGAAAAGAAACCCGCAGACAGTAGTAGTAGTAGCAAAACCGGCGGCAGTGGTACCAGCAGCCCCTGAGAAGCTAACCGGAGGGGGAAAAGAAGCAACAACGTCGGACGGCTGGACTACAGTGGTAAAGAAGAATGGCAGAACCACTAAGACCCACTCCACAAGAGAGCAGCCCCCTGAGGTACAAGGTCGGCCGGTTCCCACAGTATCGTCAACGGTCTCTTCCACCAACGTTACCACTAAAGAAGTTGTTAGCGGCTAGAAAAGAATGCATCCGGTCTCCTCGTCTGACTCAGAAGGGGAGCACGATAAGGAAACGGCTACTGTGGTAGAGTACCAAGTGCCGAAAAAGGAAACTAAAAAGAAGGCGAGAAAAAACAAGGAGGCAGGGTTCCGTTCCCCGTCCCCTATGAATGTAGAGAATACTGTCTCTACGGTGCAGCCACCCAAAACCCCTACCCTAACCCCATCGGCTGAACCAAAATCCCTATCCCTTTTCGATACCCCTCCAACCGGTGCCCGTTCGTTGTCCCGGGAGAAGCCGGCGACAAAAACCAAAAGCAGTAGAAGAGCCGCCTCTGTATCTCCTGTAAGGAGTGAAAAGACGAAAAAGCTCCCCTACCTTCCTGGAGACCAGATTTGCGAAGTAGACCCCCTTCACGCTGACACGTATATAACGCAGCGCCATAGGGGTCTGATTAAGCCGCTTAGAGAAATGAAAATGATCGACGGGAAAAGTGTTAACAACCCTAAAAACTTCCCAGACGCCCCCCTAGTCATGACCTTTGTGCGTCATACAAAAACTGGACGCACGAAGGCCATGTGGAATATGATCGACGGCGCCAGGGGGGTGATTCCAGATTTAAAGTTGGTGGAAGAGAGGCATGACTCCCTCAATCAGCTGGCGCCGAGATGCGAAGGTAGGGTTCCTATTTACGTCCACCCTTGTTTGTATAGGTCCCTTAAATTAACGTTTCCCCTGGATGTCGGAGGTATTGCGCGAGATGGACGAGTAACGTCCGAGTTGCTTTCGGGCAACCTCGCCAGTCCTGCGGCACCCTTTCTAGCAAAGACTTTAGGTCGGTGGTTGCGGATATCTAGACACAATGGCCACGTCCTTGAGCTTGTGTAGTTTGAACGTTAGGGGCATGAGGTGCCGAAGCAAAGCCGCTAGGGTACTGAGGGACCTCATGTCGATGAATATAGATGTGGCTGCGTTACAGGAGACTCACTACGATTGCGTTGACGATCATCGGGTGCTGGAGGGGCATTATGATGTCTTTTCAACATACGGTGATAGTCAAAGTAGGGGGGTTTCTTTGTTAGTTGGGCGCACCCTTTCTGCAATGGTTAGCGTTGTTCACGCGGATACTGATGGTAGACTGATCGTGGCCGATGTTGCCGTGGCAAATAGAGCGTTTCGAGTCGTCGTGGTGTATTCGCCCAATTGCGTACGGGAGCGGGTTTCCTTTTTCCGACGGTTGGAAGTGTTTCACGGGGGTTCGGAACGGTTAATACTAGTGGATGATTGGAATGCCATCCTTGACCCCAGGGTAGATAAGGTGGGCGGGACTAGCGGGACGGATGGATGTGAAACCAGTCTGTCGGACCTGATGGCTAGATGCGATCTGGTAGACAGGTATCGGGTGGATCACCCGGGGCGGGAGACGTGGATGTGGCTCTCTAGCAGGCCTTCCGCTTCAAGTACTTACTTGGATCGGTTGTTAGTTAGAAGAGGCAACATAGAATACATATCTTGTCCCACGTTCCACTGGTTAGGCCACTCTGTCCACAAACTACTTGTGGCCAGGTTAGACTTAGATAGCAACCCCAAGTTAGCTGGGTACTGGAAGTTAAATACCTCCTTACTGGAGATAGGTGACTTTCGGGAAAGGCTAACTAAACACATACAGAAGGGATTAGTGGGGGCGGTTACCGGGAGTAAGTGGTGGGTAAACGCCAAATCTAGCATTAGAGACTTCTCTGTCAAATATGGCCAACGCCTCACGCTAGATAGGGCCAAGGCAGAGAAGCGTCTAGAGGATAGACTATCCCGGACGGTGGCTGGGGGGATTTCCTAGAAATAGGTTTAGCTAAGGCGTACCTGAGTCGTTTGGCTAGCGAGCGATATCAGGGCCAGGTAGTTAGGGCTAGAATTAAAAAGATGCACAACGAAGCTGTGAATGTTGACAAAGCCGAACGAGTCTATTCGCTCGGGCGCAAATCGGATAACTACATTCGTAAAATTCAGAGCCCGGAAGGGGACTCCTTAGTGACGGCTCGGGGGATTTGCGAGCGGTTTCGAGTGCACTTTGAAGATCTTTTTGCGCAGCTGTCCAGGCTCCGCGTCCAGGAGTTTGGCAACTATTTGGCTGGCTCGCCCCGCCTGGAGGCAGCCCGAGCGGCTGGTTGCGATGGTCGGGTTACAGAGTGTGAGGTCGTAGCTGCTATGAAGCAGGTCGCCTATAACAGATCACCGGGACTTGATGGACTGCCCTACGAACTTTACTTGAGGTTGTCGCACATGTTTGTTCCGATTCTGACGGGTGTGTTTAACCACTGGTTTGACACGGGATCTATCCCGAGTCAGGTTACCAAAGGAGTGGTCACACTTCTGAAGAAGAACGACACACATGTTGGGGGGATAGATAGTTTTAGGCCAATCACGTTGTTGAATACGGATTTAAAAATCCTGGCCCGAGTGCTGGCGAATCGTTTGCAGATTGTTATCGTTGACTTGGTCGAACCGGATCAGAATTACGCTGTGAAGGGAAGATCAATTCAAAATAATTTGCATTTGATACGCACAGTCATAGAAAATTTAGAAGACGACACTGAAGCCGCGCTGATTAATTTGGATCAGTCCAAGGCATTTGATAGGGTGGATCATCGTTTCCTGATGGCTGTTTTAGAGACCGCCGGATTTGGATCCGGCTTCTGCAGATGGATTTCCATTTTGTACGCTCGGCCGACGGCAGTTGTGCAGATCAACGGGGTGCGGTCGGCACCGTTCGCGGTTTCTCGGTCGGTGCGACAGGGGTGTCCGTTGTCGCCCTTGCTGTATGTCCTCGCGCTGGAACCATTCCTTAGGAAAGTGAGGACTAGGGTGGCTGGACCGGCCCTACGCGGAATTGCTCTTCCTGGTGGTGCGCGAGCCAGGGTTTCCGCGTTTGCCGATGATGTCACCGTATTTGTTTCGAGCGTCGTTGATATTATTACGGTGATTAAGGCTCTCAAGCGTTATGAACAAGTTACAGGGGCCGTAGTCAATCTCAGCAAATCCGTTGGTCTGAGGTTGGCCGCTTGGCGGGGCTTGAATGCTTTGCCTGACGCATTTGTCTGGACGGATGGCCCGGTCCGTATTCTGGGTGTTTGGTTTGGACCCGGTCTATGTCTAGATAAGAACGGGTCGAAAGTACAGAGCAAGGTCGAAGCGTCTGTGAGGGTTTGGCTTCCAAGGGGATTGTCCCTTAAAGGTAGGGCGGAGGCATGCGCCACTTATGTGTTTCCGCTGATCCTTTACCGATTGGCTGTACTTCTTCTGCCTGCGGTCCGCATGGCGGCCTTAACGCGTGCGCTCTTCTTACTGTTGTGGAATGAGCGACGGCCGCTTGTCCGTAGACAGGTCTGCACTCAACGTCTTTAAGATGGGGGCCTGGGGATGCCTGACCTGGCAAGCCACAAAAATGCCGAAAGGTTGGCGTTCCTGGGTAGAACTCTGATTGAGGAGTCTGATTGGGGTCCCGCGGTCGGTGCAGCTTTTCCCGACCTTATCCCCAATCATTTAATTGAATGCCAAAGAAGGCCGAGAGGGAAATCAAGATTCTTCAACGAATGCCGAAATGCGCTTAGAGCGATGCCAGGGTCCTTGGACTTTGCACAGCCTAGAAGGGAATTATATCGGGGATTAGTGGTGGGGACCGCTTCGGACCCGCTTGGGGAGCGGCTGCAGCTGTTGGAGGGGGAGGTTCGCTCTCTATGGAATTGGGCGCCAGGCTGGTGATACCTTAACAATTCCGAATTTTCCCTGACCTGGCGATTGGTTAGAAACGCTCTACCCCTCAATGACATATTGTTTAGAATTGGTATGGTATTTAGTCCCTTTTGTCCACGGTGCGACGAAGATAGCTTAGAAACCGTAGAACATGCTTTTTATACTTGTTCCAAGCTCCGTGAATTCTGGGAGTATGTCAATGAGGTCACGGCTCGCATCGTCCCCGATCAGGTGACGATCCTGGATTTAGCATCCGTTGTCTACAACGCAGATCCCTTGTGGCCTAGGGAAGAACGAATGGTGTTCCTAGCGACCCTGGCCGTAGCTAGACTGGTAGTGTGGGTTTCACGCATAGAGATAGAGCGTGGGGGGGGATCCGCCTTCTCATCGGGATCTGATTTTGTATTTTAAACACCAACTTAAAATCAAAATCAGATGCGATAGAAGGAGGTTATCTCGCTCACAGTTTAGTAGGAGGTGGATTCACACAGCTAGTTTATGTGCGTTCGTACGAAACAGGCTTGAATACGTGTTCCCTGCCTAGGCATGGCACACGCTGATCGTAAAAGCAACCCCCAGACCAGATCCAGATAATCCCGTAGTAGATCAGTCCCTTAGCTAGTTGGTATAAATGAGTTCCATGTCCCCAATTTTTATTTTTAGGTGTTAGGATACCTCCAAAGAAGCCCAGTCCTGATTAATTTATTTTAGTCCAAACCCGTCCCGATGTTATTTTTCTTGGAGGTCACCGAATATCCCCCCTTTATTTTGTCCGTAGCTGTGCCCACTCCCTCTTAGGAAGTGCTCCCTTGTTTTCGGCCGATACCGGAAAACAGGAAGCATTTCAAAATTAAATAGGTAAGGGTGGGTCCGTACTAACACATTCACCGTTTAACGTTTTATTTGGTTCATTTATTTTTTATTACTGTTATTTTCTTTATTTTGGGGTGTTTTTAAGGCTCTCATTATCCCCGCCCATCATCCGCATATATCATACACATCACAATTTCATCCGCATATATGATACACATCACAATTTCCATTTTGTCATTATTGCATTGTAAATATAAAGTCATTATATATTTTATTTAAAAAAAAAAAAAAAAAGAAAAAAGTCATTGTATATAATTTATTGTTAAAAAAAAGAAAAAAAATTGTACATATTGTCATCTGGGGCTTTAAGTAGATCCAACTCTTAGAGTGAATGCGGTATTGTGGTGATTGAAACTAGTGATAGGGAATAGACAAGTGGACGACCCCCGACACCTATCTTCCCCCCACACCCTTTCTGGCCTCATGCCATATTTAAAAAGAATTAGTTGCCTGTTTTATATAATTTTAACCCTAAAATTCTGTAAAATTTGTGATTTTTCTTCTTAAATAAATATTTAAATAGGAAAGAGTGTTTTTAATATGAATATCAATACACACAAAAGAAAAACGAATTTATAGGAGTAAATATAGATATATAAATATACATATATAATGCTATATATGTATATATATATATATATATATATATATATATATATGTGCTAGGGGCGGTGTACCCGGCTTTGCCTGGATTTAAAATACGCTTAAATATGATATTTTAATTTGTTCAGCTTTCATATATATTGTTATAGATTTGTGATTTGGAATTAAAATAAAGGATTTGGGTTCCATCAGGCAGAATCGAAACAGAAAGACGAATGCTGATGACGTTACCATTGTGCCAACGTGAGACGCATACGAAGTGATTAAAAATTTGAAATTAAAAATAAACTGTGATAAATGTTCAAAATGCATAACGGTTGCTTTTTTTAAAATTTGACCCATTTTTCACTCCTTAAAAACTATTTTAACCGGCTAAAGGCCCATAAAGAATCCAACTATTTGAGGTCCCTAGCACCGCTCTGCGACTTTTAATTTCGAAAGATTAGAGTTTGAAAATATTAAGACAGACAGACAAAGACATATAGCCTCTTATATATTAGACTAATAGAGGATGGGACCCGGCTTTGCCTGGGCGTAAAATACACTTCAATATATTTTTTTTTTATCCAGATTTCGTATATATTACTATAGAGTCGTGATTTCAAAAGTAAAAGAAAAAAGAATTTGGGTGCCATCAGCTAGAATCGAAACCGAAAGTAAAACCGTAGCATATAACGCTGGTAACATTACCACTTAACCAACGTGTCACACATATAGACTGAGTAAATATTAAAAATTAAAAATAAACTAAATGAATGTACAAAATGTATAACGATTTATACAAATTTTTTTACCCATGTACTATTTTAACCGGCTAAAGGCCCATGAAAGAACAGCCTATAAAAATCCAATCATATGAGTCCCCTAGCGCCACTCTGCGATTTTTAGTTTCGGTAGAGATAGAGTTTGAAAATATGGGGACTGACAGTCAGACGGGCGTACATATAGGCTTTTATATATTAGACTAGCATGGGTGCCCGGCGTTGCCCGAGTATTAATAAGTGTATGTTGAGCAAAAAAAAAAAAAAGCTGTGAATTTTGTAAACGTTTATAACCCCTTAAAATTTATTGTTTTGAGCTCAAATCCAGTTATTACGTTAATTTGAGTTCAGCACCATGTAAAACTGCTAAATACACACACTTAGAAAATTTGGACAAATATGGTAACACAGTTCCAAAAGTGGAGTGTTTTTATTAGTCCTAAAAGAGCCCCATGGCGGACACCGAAGAGTTATCGCGAAGTATAGACAAACAAAATTATATATAATTACTTTTCAGAAAGTTTTATAAAATCCAGGCATTCATTTTTTAATAAGCACACACGTGGCGAGAAAACGATATCGAAAAAACAGTAGAATCCGCCGGTTTGTTATTATATAATGTTTGTTATTATATAATGTTTGTTATTATATAATGTCGTATTCAACTGTAATTACTGTAATCATGTCTTGTAAGTGTAGCACAAAACTTTTTCCCGTTATGTTATTCTATAAATCGCTAACTAACGTCATTAGCGAAGAAAGCTTGATAAACATTATGCGTGAGTTGTATAAAATTAGGTTATGGCGTATTCTAAGCACTAATTGCAATAAAATTAATAAAATCATTTAAACGTGGTTACACAGCAACAAAAAACGCAAGTCAGTCGAGTCGTGATTTTTCTGCTCTTACTCTGGTGAACGCAAATCGCAATTAGAGAAAATGATTGGAATATGATCCGTGCGAGTTCAGAGAGATTTAATAATCTGAATTGTTTCCAAGAAAGTTGTTCTTATGTGTTATTAAGTTTTTATTTTTGTGGAATCCTTTGAGATGAGGTTTCATAATTTGTGCATTCATTCTGTTATATTGTGGAATATAACACCTTCATCGAGCCTATAACGATATGTAAACAAGGAACAGATTGCATCAGCAGGAGCGAGGACATCCAAATATCAGGAGCAGCTATTGATATGAGAACAGCTACACGTAAGCGTCAATGGCGCCGACCTATGCTTTACTACAATATTCTATCGACTGTTAACGACGCATTAAGTTGCCACAAACTATGCTCCTTATATCTGTTCGAACATGTTTTCCTTTACATATACACACCCACATGTACGCACGCACATACGCACACACACGCACGCATATACACAGCCTCATACACACACTCACATTCATGCGCATACACATACCCGAGCTGTGACGTCACTTCCTTTTAAGTGAAAACCAGACATGCGCACCCAGAACACTAACTCCAGTATAAAAGTCAACAAAACCTGTTAACTTCCCCTTTTCTCGTCCGGACCAGCGTTCGACCTGTTGACTCGACGAACCGACCGCGTTTTCCAACGTCACTTTCCCTGCTACTGTAATGTGGGGCAAGCGCAAGCACACTTTATACGTTTTCCCTCTCCATGAACTGGATTGACTTTTTCACTCTATCTCCCCTTCGTTTTGTTGACACAGACATGTGCGCGACGTCCTACTGAGCTTAACCCTTTCTTTCAACAGACCGGCTTGCCACTTCGCGTTACTCTATTGCTTTCCCTTTCCTTCCACGCGCGTAGTCGTCAACGGCTGAATTAACACGTGTACACTGAAGACTTTCATTTTTCAACAGAAAATAAACGACATGTTTATTTTATTCCAGCATTTGAGTTCTTTGTTTTCTTCATTCAATTCGTTTCATTATTTTTTCTTGTAGCGAGTTAGGGTATTTTATATCCTGGTCAACAACATATCTATCCTTCCACAATGATACACAGTTCATTATAGCAAAGAATTGTCGGGTAAAACACATTGCCCAAGGAGATAGCTACACTAAGAGATAGAAGGTCAGAAAATTTATGTGATAAAATACTTATAAAAGGATTACAAGTGACAAACTTAGTCTAAATTCACTTACAGACACGCCAGATTTTAAATAGAAATTAAAAATAAACGTAGGATCAAGGAAACTAACATTCCCTACGGTAAGGTTAACCGTATCCTTACAACATATCTGGTAACAAAATTTATCTCTTGCGCATAGTGTTCACACCTGAAAATGTGTCTACAACTACGCCCGTGCGCGCAATATATAAACGCTCGCAGCGTCAGCTTAGCAGCAGTAGTAGCTGAGGCACATGCAAAAACTCGCACGGGTTACTCTTTATCTCTTTAACAGCAACAGCAGCCAATTCGAACGCCTTCGCCCTTTCCTTCTCATAGTAGAAGCAGCCGTTATCCATTGTCGGCAACGACAAACCTTAATAACAAGAAACATTTCAAATTATTCACACTTTTAATAGCTTTTATAACAACGACTTAAATATTCTCTTCAGCTCGGAACATCCTATCAACAAGAGGCATTTTTAATTATTTTCACTCTAACAAACCTTAATAACAAGGACTTTGTTATTTTCTTCTTCTCTGACATTTCTTATCAACAAGAGGTATTTTCATCCATTTTGTTTCTCTCAATAAATATTTAACTTAATACTCTGCCTATCTTTCTTGCTAACACCCGCTAAATTTGTTATTGTGACCGTTGTTATCGGGTATTGAGATATACCACTTTGTGACGACGATATAAAACTGGTGTCACGATATAAACATTCTTTTTATTCATATTCATATTATTCATATTCATAGTTGTTGTTTCACCAGGTTTTGGCCGACTCATCCTTTGGCCTTCTTCTCTATCCATTACACCACGGGCCCAGAATTCAACCTTGATACCCACTTTGATGCCCGTGGGGTTGAGTATCTATGGTTCTAAGTGAGTATTGTATGAAGATAGCGGTTTCAATCGTACCCAAAGTAGGTCAGGTGATTAATTGACCAAATACGTGGTGAGATAAAGCAACAACTATGGAAGGCAGTAATTACTAAGGACAATTTACAAGATCTAGCATTCCTATCCTATCGCAGTTAATCACCTATAGAAGACTAGAGGATGAGTTGGCCGAAACGTGGTGAGACAGCAACAACTATGAAGATGAGGATAACTATCTTTCTCATCTAATATTGTATTTGATTACATATACGGTCACCATGTATTTGTTTGTTGTAGCATTCGTGCAACGATCTTTGGCAGTTATGACAATCCGTAAATCGCTGAAACAACGAGGAAAGTTTAATGCAAAAACAATAAAGGCGCAGTGCATGTGTGTCATGGCATAAAATTATGGTATGACGTAATGGAAGCACCATAATTAATTATTAGAATTTGGTTGCAGAACAAAGAAATCACTAAAAATAATCGTGATTTCGTTATATTAAAGAAAATCAAACTATGCTTCCAATGCCGTTTCGTGCGCCAAGTATACAGGTTTATCAATTTGTCGACAAAGTAGAAAGTAATTGCTGTCATTAATTAAATGATAAAAGAACGTATCTATTTGAACTGTTTAATTTGTTATAGTTTATTACGGACCCAAACGACTTGGCTCGTGTAAAATTGCTCTCATAGTTAATTAATTGTGAAAAAATACCAATCCAAAAATGTATATCTACTGCTGCCAAATCCGTAAGCTATTCTATAGCGAAACCTAATGCAATGTGATTTATGAAGCATCTACTGGTAACAATAGCAGTAATGTTATTCCCAGCCAAAATGTATGTGATATGCGTTTTTAATTAGCATAAAAATGAAATAGTGGGGAAACGTATGACTAATAAGCATGCAGAAGTGACTCTGATCGAAATAAATATCGGGGATAGTAAAGTATAATCCTTAATGGACGTTCATGTTAGACATTATTACTGCTCGTAGGGTTAGCAGTCGGGGAAGCGAGCAAATGCGAATCTTGCTAAATAAAATGCCGAAGACTTATGAGTGACGGTCGTAGTACATGCTAATGAGAGTGGACAAATCTGACCATCTTTATCTTAAGAAGTTGAACAATGTTAAAATATCGATCCAGGGCAAATAACAAAGTTGAAAAATGGGACTAGCTTTATTCATGACACTGATCGATTTAAAGTGAAAATGGTTAATTATTTATTTATTTAGACAAAATTTATTCAACAGCTTTGTTGCCTGAAGAGGTCTCCAGTTACTAAATATTAGAAGACCGAAACATACTCATGACTGTGTAGAAACAAATTACTGCTTATGTAAAGAGAAACTATATATATATATATATATATATATATATATATATATATATATATATAACTACTTAATATTCTCACATAAAATTAATATACGAAAGTATATATTTATGCGTACACTTTAAGTATTTACTTCAAAAGTGCTCAACACGTAGGTAGATCTAGTTAGTAAGTTATAAAATATATATAGCGATTAAGCTACACTGAATATTCCGCGTTTCATCCACTCTAGGACTCTTCAGGCTTGAGCGCATAAGCCTGAAGAGTCCTAGAGTGGGTGAAACGCGTAATATTCAGTGTAGCTTAATCGCCATATATATTTTATAAATTACTATATATATATACATATATATATATATATATATATATATATATATATATATATATATATATACAACAGCAAACCTTAATAAGAAACATGTTAAGTTATCCACATTTTTAATAGTTTTTATAACAACGACTTAAATATTCTCTTCAGCTCGGAACATTATAATATTTCATGTATCTATTTTCATTATTTGTTTCAACAGTTCTCAATACATAAGAAAAATATATGGAAATTGTACACGAAATTTTGTGCATTTTAAACTGACCTTATGAGAATAAAATTCGGAAATCCTATATATAAGTGCCATATATATTTTCATAAATTACTATAGCTTCTCATCAGAAGAGTAGAGAAGATGCTAGGTAACATAATGTGGATGCGACGTCTAGCGTGGGATTCATCATACATTTATGCTCGTTTATAACGAGAAAAGGGTTTTTTTTCCTGTGTGGCGTTACGGTGAATTATGTTATTAATCGTAGTGAGAACGGTTTGCAAATTCACAACGAGAGCTTGCTTAATTAAGAGATACGGAGAAAGGAGACATTATCTCTGTCCTAAAGAAGATAATGAAAAGATTGGGGTTTCGTTAGTTCTAGGGTTGGAGTTGGTGTTTCTGGGTTTGTCTTGTATATTCCTTGTTATATGATTCCGCGTTTGTTCCTTGGTTAGTGTTGATAAATTTTAATCTTTATTCGTCCTTTGCGTATGGGGAGTACATGTTCAACGTAGCAGAATCAGGTCGGGTTTAATAATTGCTTCGAAGTGGCCAGCTGGAAGCACGTTCAGATGCTTTCAACTCGAATGAAGGTAAGACTGTAGTTAGTATTAGCGACAAAATAGCTGGGTGGAAGGAGGTTAAAAGTCTACGCTAGGTATGCGTATGGGAGTGGCTAGATGGACCTTAACGGACGGCCAGGAATTTTAGATGGGGATGGGAGTATGGGGGTATAAGTTTGGGGGCGAATCTGTCTTTTTATCCACCTCCATAAACGTTGCTGCCCTATACTTATACCTGTCTTATACCCCAACCCCCTCCATGTACATCTAATAGTAGGGCAACCCTAGGATTATTACTACATATTATCTAATAGATACTAAATTTATTATTATAGCCTTACAACTACCCATCCATGCACACCCCTTAACTTAATCCTTTAACTCACCTCCTGACCTTCCCTCGCCTCACTAAATTAAAACCCTGGTGCACGACGCCCCATGTAATCACTTTTGTTCAATCCTGTTTACAATATGCCGTTTCTCTGTTAGTCATCATCATAATATTCCTCCTGAAATTATACACCGTCTCAAAGTGCTGTTGTTATCTCGATTGCATCTGTCAATAAAATGCCCTTGCATAGATAATAGGCATCTTACATACCGATAAAATAGATATATCACCCATCCACACTATACCCCCTAAACCTTAAAAGATATACTACATACATTTAAGACTATGACAGAGACCCTATACACCTTTTTTCCATGACACTCTATATAATACGCTCCTCCTTTATCTTACAATTCGATATAACTCCCCCAACATCATCTATAATTTTATTGATCGATTTCGCATCCCCATTATGTCACCGTATCTTCTCTACTCTTCTGATGAAAAGCATTAGGCTTCTAAATGTCTTGGCATAAAAAGTCCCCCCATCCCCCAACTAAATGTTTGTATACCTTTATTGAATAAATGAACCATTCTCTATTTACCAATATATAGTTTTTCGTCTTCATTTCCATTCTTATTGTTTTCCTACATAAGCTCTAATGAAACCTGTTAAGTTTTATATTATCTTGATAAGTCTCCTTTTATGGAATTGAACTCACTCTCTTCTTCTAACTCACTAAACCTCATATATATATATATATATATATATATATATATATATATATATATATATCGTTAGTTAACATTCCAAACCACGTGTATTTAATTCATGTTTATCTAATTTATTCATATTTTGATATAGTTGCATGTACCCGTGTTTTCTTAAATAATGGATGTCAACCAAACAACGCATCAGAGTCAAATATGCGCTCCCCAGAAAAAAATACCCGGAGAATTGTTCATTGTCTTTGGGATAAAAAAAAAGTATGGTGAAGAAAAAACGTTTGTAAAAAAAATAGAGATATTTAAAGTATGTAAATGATTTTATATATATATATATATATATATATATATATATATATATATATATATATATATATATAAAATTGTTTTTTTACTATAATAATTAAATACCTACAGACACTAGTGCTTCATCCTTTCGGGAATCTTGAGTGCAGGGTGTTACGATTAATACCAGTCGAACGATTCGAACCCCGCAACACGAGACAACGAAAATAGATGCAGTTTGAATTATAAGGATAAGTAACTAAATACAGATATTTCAAACTATAAACTACTATAAGCCGATTCATTTGCGAAAAAATCACAAATACAAATGAGGACTCAATTATATCAGAAATGAAATAAAAAGGGGAGATAATCTAATGTTTAATTTGTAACTGTTTCGGAAGATTTAAAATCAGAGTAGTTATTATATGTGGAGTTCCTCAGCAGTACTGATAAAAATAGTACCGAACATATATGAGGATAATAAATGTGATAGTATTAAAGAAACCGATATTTTCACGTGTGTTAAAAGGTGGCAGTGTCTGAAAAATTAAATCTGAACTTTTTGACTTTGTGCGTTTAAAAACTTTCTTTCCTGCGATCGTCACTTAAAATAAAGACAGCAAAATGGCGGACAACAAAATTAGACTTGACATTTTCTTGACACTAATTTGACTTTTGTAAAAAAAAGAATAAATATTTTTGTTTTCAGGTTCAACTTATCTATGACATAGTGGGATAACACGCAAACAAATTATACCAAATCAAGTAATTTGTCCAATGGCACCAAGCAAACATTAGCGTAAATCTTAGAGAAAGGTCGAGCTACTAAATTGCATTTTTATATTTGTTTCGTTTTTTTTTACTTTCAATTTATAAAACAAAATTTAATGGGGTTAGATTTAAGATATTGCAGAGGATATTACTTTAATTTGCAAGCAAATAATCGCTATGCTAGCAACCATTGTGAACGCTAATTTGTTTAGTTAATGCAATATTAGTAGAGAGTTGTTTTGGACTATTAAAATGGATTTCCAACGGTTTGGAAATTTTTACCTATTTATTTACTTTTATGATATTTTGTGTTTAAATTAATGTTCTGAAATATGACGTTATTCATAGATTTATGACGCCACGCTATCATTTTATGAAAAGACTGTCTTAAGCTCGATTTATAGAAAGTCCAAATATGACAGTTGCCATAACGTCAGACTGACGCTCCCAAGATTTCGGTTTATATTGCAGGTGATAGCATCCACTTTATATATGTTTAGAATTTATTTACTACTAGGAGTTTAACACGGCTTTGCTTGGGCTCTATGTACTGTTTATAACTTTATGTGCATATGTATATATATATATATTAAAAAGTTTGACTCATGTCCACGTAACCTATATCTAAAATTTCATGTGTTTAGACCTAAAATTTGCGGAGGAGTTCGATAGAGTCTCCAAAGGTCAACTCTTTCAACTTTGACCTCTAGTTAGCCAAATTTTCGCCCCCAAACTGATTAAAATGCCTGACGCATGTCTGAATACCCTTTATGTAATATTTCAAATTTTTATACCCAAAATTGGCTGAATACTTTGCTAGAAACAGCATGGCAGCCAAATTGTCGGCTTAAATGCAGTTAAAAAAATTGTTCCATGTCTGCATACACTTTATGTAAAATTTCAAATGTTTCGACCAAAAATTGGCTAAGTAATCTAGTAGAGTTCACAGATGACAATTTTTTTAAACTTTGACCCCAATTGTGACCCTTTAATATTTGTTGTTTTGGGCTCAAATCAAATTAAAAAGTTTGATCTATGTCCACGTAACCTACATCTAAATTTACTAAAATTGGTAGAGGAGTTTGGTAGAGTTTTAAAAGGTCAAATCGTTGAACTTTGACCCCTTGACAGCCAATTTTCTGGTTGAAATCCGGTTAAAAATATTTTCTTAAATCTTCATACCCCTTATGTCAAATCTCGAGTCTGTAGACTTCAAATTGACAGAGTAGTTTGGCAGGGAAATATACACACAGAGACACGCACACAGACAGACAATTTCACTTTAATATATATATATATATATATATATATATATATATATATATATATATATATATATATATATATATATATTAATGCAATATTTGCCACTTCTAAAAGTACTTAAGATCTCTGATATTTTTTAATGGGGAAAAAAATTCTGCAATGGAGTTATTACCTTTTTAAAAAAGAAAAATATTTATGTAACGTGGTTAACATTATTAGAAACAGTGTGAACCTCTTAGAAGATCACTGTTTTTTACTAGAAATTACTACAGCACATAATTTCACGCGACACTCGCATTTTTTCTACCTTCTTTACGTCATGGTAACATCTGTATCAGTAAAAATCCCATCATTAACCAATGTATAATGTATCACATTTTCTAGAAAATCAAGATTGAAGCGTTTACTTTACAATCCCTGTGTGATCCCAACTGTTAATTGCGAATTCTACGAAGAAGTTTGAAGCCAACACAAAGTCAAATTATTTCTCGAAGCTAGCTCTCCTACTGCAATAAAGGTACACCTATAGAAAATCAATGAACCGTTTCATCTATTGTATGTATAACATTTCAGAAAAGTAAATTCGAAGCAGAAACAAACCTCAACTTAGTCCTAGATGAACCCCTTCTATACTACAAAAGCAACCACCTGCATTCAAGCCACTCATAGACTCATGTTTACTCAACTAATCTCATGCACCGGGAAGCCAACCGACCACGTGACATGAGATGGTCTAGAATGCAACTCGATGGCCGCACCAACTATGTTTGGCATAGTGTAACACTGGCCCGCACTCTCTCATTCATGGAAGATATCAAAACCATAAAATTAAGTTAGCTCCCGGAACAAAGTCTTATGGAAACTGAATGACTCCAAGATGGAAGCCAAAGCACACTAAGTAAAAGTATTACTTTGGCCTTCTTTTATTCCATAGTCTGCCAATCAATTAGACATAGCCACTTGACCACCAGTTATCTGATACCTACCGACATGTATAAATGCTACCCATATAGATATAAGACGAGAAGTAAGGCAATCAATTATGAAAAATGCCACGAGCAATTAATGTCATCTTCAGACGCGAGCCAACGGTCCAACCGCCAGAAGTCAAGGGCATGCTACCTCAGATATATCCAGTCTCTAGCAAGATACCAAGAAGAGTTGGGAATGTAGGGGTGAACCAGAGGGGTAGGGATTCATTCTCTTTACTCACATGGGGGATCTCCTCCCTTTCTAAAGCTCTCTCTTCTGGCTAAGAAGATTTATCTCTTTTTCCTGGTCCCCATATCTCTCTGTCATATATATATATATATATATATATATATATATATATATATATATATATATATAAAACTGACCGTCTGTGTGTGTGTGTGTGTGTGTGTATGTGTCTGGTTACGAATAGATTCCTATATGGTTGACTATTAAAAAAACAAACTTATTGCATATAATGATAGAAGATGTATCGAGGATCAGGAATGAGTATGTTTGATCTGGCAGAACGGTGGTTCATGAAAATTGTGGGGTCTAAAGTATGGAAATAAATTAAAAAAAATATTTACAAGGGTTTTGATGTAGATATACATAAGAATAATTTGATAAGTATGTTTCAACTTAAATAGGGATGGTATAATAAAATTGTGGGGTCTGGAAATATGGCACACATTTTAACAAATATTTTTCATATATATATGCGTAAGTATACTTTGATAATTATGTTGCAGTTTGAAGAAATATGGTATACTAAAATTATTAGGTGTTCGTTCGCGCCTGACTTCCATAGAATGTAAATATGTCACAAAGTTTAGCAATTTTTTAAAAAGGGGTGAGGGTCCACAATAACATATTGTGTCGAATAAATTCACCTCATCAATTCACGTTCTTATTAAAGTGAAAGCCAAAAAAAAAAAAAAAGTCGGAACTTTAGACAATTCTCGACACAAATTTTGAATAACTCTGTTTTTTTCCTTCTCCACTTGCACGTGGCGCTCTTTCAAAAATAGATAAATAGATAAATAATAAAAAATAAGAACGTTACTTGTTATCGTGTCAAAAGAAGGAACAAATCCTGCTCACATGATTACGTATATTTTTAAAAACATTTACATAACCTTTTTATTTTTATTTATATATCTGTTTAAGCTTTTTTTGTCAGTGTACTAGAAGGAATTCAGTTTTTTTACAACTCTTTCTGCGTGTTCTTTACATTACAATAGTACAACCTTGAATCCGACGGCGTAATACTGCACCGTTCAATACTGTAAAACTGAAACGAAACTGTTCTGCTTGAAAGGGGGGGCCATTTTCTTCTTATTCATATTTATATCGATTCTTTGCTTTAAAAACTAAAGTAATTACGTGTTTACTTTTTTAATATCCCATTTTGCTGTTTCGGATTATTTTGCTAAAGTAAGTAAAGCTTCATTATTTTTCGATACCTCGTCAATATTATTTAGTAAGAGTGTTTAGCAGAAAAGCCAACAAACGACTATCCGAAAAAATAAATATACAAGGAATAAATGTTACCATAGTCAATAAAAGTTCAGTTCATGTTTTTTGTTTTTTTTTTGTTTTCGACATTAAAACGAAATTTGAGGCGATAACTACTTAAATGGATTTTTATATAAACTGCACATGCCACAATCGAATATTCCTCAGGCACAAAATAACGGAAAACATTAAAATATGTTTATAAATATTCCTTACGTTGACGGAACTCTCTTAAATTGCTTACACAGAATGCTCAGATACCCCTCCTTCAAGTTGATAACGCGGCTCTCTATTTCAAAGTCGCTGCGATTTTGATTTTTTTAAAACCGGTTCGTGAATTAAAAAACAATTTTTTTTACAAACTACTAAAAAATACACACCAATGAACTTTTCTACACTAAAAGTAACTTTTATTGACTATGGTAATATCTATTTCTTGTATATTTATATTATTATATATATAACATTTTCTCTTTGTAAAGAAACATCATTTTGTTGGTCACTCTTGGCTACGAATGGAAACAAAGTTGATATAAAATAATATATTTTCGCGAAAATTATCTTTATTTTCATCATATTTTGCTTAGGGTAAAATTTTTGAGTATCGAAACCTATTTCTTTACAACCCACTCCTTTTCATAACCTATGATACTTTCATCAATCACAGTCCATTTTCTGTAGGCTGTTTTTGAACCCATCAAAGACGGGTACTTCTGCATATATATATATATATATATATATATATATATATATATATATATATATATAATTTATGAAATTTTACACGAATGTACTTTATGAATCTGGTCTGGCAGTGTTCTTAAATAGGTTTCGTATCAATCTATCTTCAATAATAATTGATAAACTAAAATAAATCCGATAAAAAAAAAACATGCAATTTTGACCAAATTACCAACTGATGCAACCTAACATCACAAGCGATGTTTCATTACCAACGAGCATAAAGGCCCTGCATATAAAACCAATAGCAAGTTCTTTGCTATAACAGTGCGCGTTCGAAATGAATGTCTGTTTAAAGCACAGGTGAACGATGATACCTGACCTTTTCATTGTACACTTAAAATCAGGCCGCATATAAAAACAATTTTTTTAAAAAATGTACAGTAGGTTCCCTACAGTGCATCGTAGACTACAATGTATTGTGAACTAAGCCACCGCGGAGAGGCATTTTAAGCTTCCTCTCGGTGCATTAGATTAATGAATCGATTTGATTGAAAAATGAGCGATTCCACCGATTTCGATGATAATAAAAATATGGGAGTGTGATCATCAGTCAACCCCAGGCAAGGTCGGTTCTTACTGCTAGTATATGATATATTTGTATATTCTGGTATTTTCATCTACGAGGGGTGTGCAATAGGTAATGCCGCTAACCCACTTCCAGTTGTCTGATCTAGCTGAAATTTTGCATGTGCAATGATTTATATCTCTACGGATTATGTGGCAAATTTCAGCTCTGAACTAACTGTGGTTTCTGTTTTACAGGTGTTTGAACTGAGTCAGGTGTGAAATGGAGCCTGTTGAATGTCGAGCAGTGATCCGGTTTTTGTATTTGAATGGACACACACCACAGGAGACTTTTGATGAAATGAAAGAAACTTATGGTGATAATGCCCCATCATATAACCTTGTAAAATGCTGGCATCGTGAATTCAAATATGGCCGGAAGTCTGTGGAAAAAGCTCCCAGACCGGGTCACCCCCCTTCTGTCATTGATGAGGCATCTGTCCGTCAAGTTGAGGCTGCGATTTTGGAAGATAGGCGCATTACTATTCGCCAAATAGCCCAAGATGTCAAGATTAGTATAGGGTCTGTGGAAACTATAATTCATGACCATTTTCATATGAATAAGGCGTCTGCCAGATGGATCATCAGGTGGCTCACACCATTCTGGAAGCGAGAACGCATTGAGTGCTCGAGGATGAATTTGGAGATGTGCCAAGAAGATGCCAAAGTTTTTCAAAATACTGATTACACAGGATTAAACCTTAGTCCATCACTATGATCCAGAGACCAAAGCCCAGTCAATGCAGTGGAAGCACTTGGACTCACCACCTCCAAAGAAGACAAGGGTGCAGCCCTCCGCTGGCAAGATCATGCTCACAGTCTTCTGGGACCAGGACTGAGTAGTGATGACGGATTTCCTGGCAAAGGGTACCACAATTACAGGAGCTTATTATGCTTCACTTTTGAAGAAATTAAGGGAAGCTATCAAAATAAAGAGTCGGGACAAGATCAGCCAAGCTACCCTCTTCCTGCAGGACAACGCTCCGGTCCACAACTCGCATGTCGCCAGATCAGAAACACGGGCATGTGGTTATGAAATCTTTCCCCATCCTCCCTACTCTCCTGACCTTGTACGCTTTGACTTTCACCTCTTCCCAGCCATGAAGTTGTTTTTGAAAGGAAAGCGTTTCCCAGATGATGCAACCTTGATTTCTGAAGTCACGTCGTGGTTGGAGGAACAACCTGGGGTGTTCTACAAAAACGGTCTCTAGAGCTGCATCAAACGATGGGAGAAATGCATTACTCTGTTGGTTCCTATGTAGAGAAAGACTAATAACTGTGCCAAGTTTCGTTGTTCTACTGCCATGGGAAGTTGGTCAGGGGAATTATTTATTGCACGCCCCTCGTATCTCTTTATTCATAAATCAATCTGTCTATATAAATATATATACGTCAAGATTCCTGAGTTCACTAGAATAAAACATTAACTATCGGTCTATTCTTTGAGATTATTTCCTTTCAAACAGACGCTGGCCAGGCGGGAGACGATTAAAGATGCCCGACCAACAATTGAAACCATAACGCAACATATATCGATTTAAACACATTGATCAGATTCTTCTGCATGGAGAGACAGGGGGTCTCCCCATAAGAGACAATAAAGTATTTAGATAAATGATATTAAAATGAATTAAAAAAGTAAATGGTGTAGTTAAAGACAATGTAACTTTGTAAACGTTCGTAACATTAATAATTATAACACACGAGCCTGGGTGTCCGGCGTTGCCCGGCGTTGCCCGGCGTTGCCCGGGTGTTTTGAGATGTGACTTGAGCAAAAAATAAATAAATGAATAAATAAAAATAAAAAAAAATAGGTGTAGGCAGGCAGACTCGAACCCGAACCGCGAAGGCGGAAGATAACTTGAAAACAAAATAAAAAAAACAAACAAAAAAAAAAAAACAAAAAAAACAAAAAAACAACGTGACGTCTATGCTGTTGTGCCCATGGTCGAACCAGGACTGACGTAGGTTTAAATTGAGGCTAGACAATCGTGAAAAGCAGATGTCTTTCGAAAATATCGGCAAAATGCGACCCGTCCCTGTAGAAAAGTACCAGTTGAGGGTGAGGAATTGTACCGAATTTTCGATATTTGTGGTTCTAAGGGTCGAGCTCCAAAGTGATATCGATCTTGTGGAAATCTATCGCCTCTGTCGAAATTGTTGGGCTGAGATACATACATACATACATGATGATAATTGCAACGTCTTGTCAGACGAGCGCCATTCCCTCAGACACTTAAAATCCATGAGCTTAAAAATGACTTTTTTTTAGTCCTACCAGTGAATTCACACGCTCAAGCAGGCATGACCCTGAAGACTGTCATTGAGATCAATTATTACATGCTTCCAGCATTTCACGCCTCCACACGTCATAACTTTTCCATCGCCACAGGACCATTTTTATAGACAAATACCTGAGGGAGTACCTATACACAGATGATGTTACAGAGTCTTAGCTTTGTACGACAGCTAAATCTCTCTTTCGGTTCAAAATGTTGAGATCCAGCAACAAGAAAGAGCAAGATAGCCAGCAACAAGTTAAACCGCAGACCAGCTTAATGCGGGTACTTGTATCCCGCTTTATGTTTTTTTTGTTAAATCAGAGATTTGCTTCTCCTAGAAAAGTTGCCTTCACCACAGCTTACGGGAGCCCTCTCCACCCCAGCACACACATACACACACACACAAACACACACGGTGCTAGTTGGCTGTTGACCCCCGAAAAAGGGTTCATTCGCCCTTTGAAAGGTCTTGTTTTTAATCCTTCAGGGAGACTAGCCGCCCCCCCCCCTCAGCAAACAAGTCTGGTGGGAGAACCAGTTTAGTCACCGGCTATGAGGCAGGTAGTACTGGGTTACATGGTACCAGTAGCATATGACGTACATACATACATACATACATACATTTAAACAGACCGGTGAGATTTATATTATAAACTAACCAGGGTGTTCGGCGTGGCCCGGGTGTTTGGGGGGGGGGTATTGAGCAAATAAATAAATAATGGTAGTAAGCTCGAACCGTGAAGGAGGAAAAGAACGTGAAAAAAAATGATATCGATCTTGTGAAAATTCGTCGCCTCTGTCGAAAGTATTAGGCAGACATACATACATACATACATACATACATACATACATATAAACAGAAAGGTGAGATTTATATTATAGAAGATGTTTTTTTATATTCTTAGAACATCACTAATATTAAATTTAGACTTTTAATTTTGAAAGTAAATTATTAAGGAAAAGTCCATTTTATTTAACAATGATGCTATTGATGATTTTGTTTCATAGTTCATATATTGGTGTAAAGAACGATGTCATGTTTCTGGATATTTTAGAAAATCTTTAATATGTATCAGATTGATTATTCGGACTACTGATCCCATGTTGAGTATTATTCTCATAATATTTCGAAGAATTTAATTTCTTAACTTATTCAGGTGTATGTTGTCGAACTCCTGAATCTGCACAGAATTTCGAACAGAAAGATAAGGGGTTAGCATGCTCTCGTTCCGTCTCCAATGACCGGATAGAAGTTTGTATTAATTTGCAATTATATCTGTAAGTATCACCCGCACTGAGAATTGAACCTTCAACCTCCAGCATAAACAAATTTGATTGGGTATCTTATCAGTTACGCCACAAGTCCGCATATTCCTTTGCAAATTTCGGAGTTCGACAGAAAGTTTCTCGAGTTCGAATTAATACATCAGTAGAAAGGCGGAGGTTACATCAACGGAGACGTTGGGATAATAACACTCAATATGAAAACAGTAGTTTGAATAATCCAAATAATACAAAGACGATGTTATCTATTTGTTTTTGTTTGACCATAACCGTCAATGCTATGTTTTTGTAGATTAACACCAATTAACAAAATTATATGTTACTAGAATGCCGACCGGCGTTGCCCGACCGTAAAATACGCATAAATATCACATATTTTGACTCATGCATATTTCTTATTATTAGTATAGTCATATCTCTGCAGATTAGGAAGCAACAGGAAAATTGTGGATTGCGAGATTTTAAAATTGAGTCACGCATAGGCATACACTCTTAATTACTATGATTTCTAATAGGCACGAAAGAGATTAAATAAAACGATAATTTACCAATTAAATACTTTTCCATAATGTAAAGGACAAAAATACTCTTTGAAGAAGAAAAAAAAAAGTAAATATAAAAATTGAATTCACTCTATTTACATATGCATTTTTTTATTTCTTATTCTGCCATAACTTGAGTAGATGTTTTCTTACCAGTCGGGGATACGTCTTCGTCAATCAGTCTGACATTGATATTGCTGTCCGGCTGAGATGTGTTCCTATTTAGTTCTAGGAGATTGGCTCTCCCAGGCTTTGCCTTCTACCTGGGAAAAGTTAGTTTCACAATACGTCTGAGGCGCTCTGACCAGAGATTGCCGAAGGGGTTGCTCAGATATGTTTGCAGGCCAGAAGTCGTTACTCCTAGTGTGTTGGCTTTTCAAAACCAGAATACATCCAAGCATTTTAGGATAAGGTGAATAAAATACATGTTGTTCACTACGTTTTGTGCAAACACGTGTAATAGTATACTTTGTGACTATTCCGTGTTTCCTGGTTTATAGGCGATTCAGCAAACTTTCAATACGAATACAATGATGCCCCATAAGAGGCCCTAACAGAGTATTCTCTAAGACATGTGGACGCGGTTGTAAGGCTACAAAAATATTATAGCACCAAATAAGCTCTCTATGTAGCAATGAAACGAAAAAACGTACAGACCAATAGACTAAAAAATTTAATTAAAGATTGTCTGTCACAATATGACTGTATTATTTGTATTGAACTATGTAGTACAATATTACTTTCTGAGTATTTATTAGCACTTATAAATTTATCTCATTTGAGTCAGTTCTATATTTGAGATACCACGGACACTATTCTCATAGAAATTTAAATAAACTTATATTTTCTGCGTGTTATCGGTTTTTGTGTTCAAAATACATTTTTTGCGCTTCCCAGAAAAAATATTTGTTGCTTTAATATATTTTGAAGTCTGTAGAATTTCCACGGGTTTTGCTAGTTAATTATTGATTTTTTATCGATTTATATTCCCAGATTTGCAATAAACGGCTTAACTTCAGTCATTACATGTAGATGTAAGTTAATATCTCGGATAATCAATTTAGAATATAATGTGATGATAGCATGTAAATAAAATGATGACATCTCATGTCATTAAAATGTATTGGTGGATGTGCAGATGCGAAAGAATTTATAATAAGGGATGAATAAAGAGCGACAAACAAAAACATAAAGAATAAACAATGGGATCATCAGTATGTTACGAGATAAAATAACTGTTATATACTATGGATCCGTTGTGACTATTAAGTTAGCTAGTTTGAATTTTGGCAAGGTTCACACTGAGTGCCGGATAACACGTATCTGTAAAAGAAAATAATCTCTAAACTTGAATGAAAGATGGGTGGCATGAAGTTGAAGCGGAGGGCAGAGGTCAAACGCCGTAGACCAAAGAGGGTTGAACGATGATGAATGACGACACATTTCGAGGAAATAAACCAAGGTTCTCAGATCAATATCTCCGTTAGAAACTGTGCGATTGAGCCACCTCTAATGGTGTAGAAAATTAATAATCTTTGCAAATGTTATCGATTCATTAATTTAGACATTTAAGCTTAAGAAATAAATAACTAAGATATTATTAGTTTCTCTCTTATGAGTAAATTATCTAAAAATAAAATCATATATAAAAACTCTCAGCGAGCGTTTCCTTGTGTTATTTTCATCATGAAGATTTTCATCCATTTTAGTTAAACAGATTAGACAATTGATGACCTCACATCAAACGCGGCAAAGAGAGACAGCGTCACCGAAGGCGAGAATAGCCCCATGTGTAAACATCCCGCACATATATATGCATAAAAGATTCTTTTTATTTTATTATTAAAGATGTTACATCACTAATAGAAAGAAACAGGATAAGAAACGAATTTAACAAGAATGCTGAGAACACCGGCAGACACATACGAAGGAGAATAGCTAGGAAATCAACGCGAACACACATTACTGATTATTAATGATGGCGGCAGTTTTGACCCAAACAGTTTTAGATATTGGATTTGAAGATGACAAAGTTGTGATGCGCAGAGTGCAGTCCAATGATAATCTGTGCAACAGATGGGAAGCCCTTGCAAAGAATCTTTGTTCATAAAAATTCTGCCTGGCCCTAGGGCCATGGAATACTGTCAGTAACTGGCTGGTCTAAAACAGTTTATCTGCATAGCCGGCGACATGGATTTTCGACTGCCGTAACTATTTAATTAAAGCCAAGGAGTAACGGGTGCCTGCTGGTTTCATTTGATTTAGAAAAAGCCTCAGCCCCATTTTCACCCCAGACAAAGTACACAAGGTAATTTCAAGTACAGGAAGCAGTGGCCAATACATTTTACGTGTCACTTCCGCTATATCTCAGATATAAAAATTCCATCTAACTACTTATGATATATACAATTTTTTTAATAATTTGAAGATGGCAACTATTTAGCCTGTTCATATGAGTTTACTAATTCTATGAAAAGCTAAAAAAAAAATATAGCAATATGAACAATAACTATAAGAAAAAGAGAAAATGCAAGAGTTTCTTTGTAAGAGTCTTGAAAAATTAGGGGTGTTTTATGTACCGAGTGATTGTATAGATTAGATGAATGAATAAATTAAATTTATCAGCTGCACATTATGGAACTCTGTGCAACGTGCATTTTTTTCTCTCACTATCCCCATGATGCTGACTACGTCATCGTTCCTGGAAAAAAGATTTTCAATGAGTTCAAAGCTTTACAAACTTTCACACCTGTTGCTCATCTCATGAATAAAACAACACAATAATATCGTGACAATGATATTTATTCCCAGATGATCGAACTATACCTGCACCGACGCTGATAAAATATTGGAATCTGTAACAAGAGCTTTATATAGTTTAAATATGATTCGAATTTATGTTTCAATTGCGTATTTTATTTGCTCATTTATAGATCCCAAAACTACTCGAAACAAATCCACAAAATTTAGGCTAAAGCATCTTTGAAATAACAGCATTTTTATATTGGGGAACAAATTATAATACAATTACTTCTGCCGCTACTACTACTCCTGATATTATAAATAATAATAGATAATAATCATATATTGTTAAAAAAAACTACTACAGGGTTTCTCACTTAAAAGTAGCCCGAGCTATCTAATCTTTCTCTTAAGGACTAATTGACACCACAGCACAAAATGCAGTTCTTTTTCCAACAAGATGGCGCTACATGCCACACGTCTCACAGATCACTGACACAAGTTCATGACATTTATGGAAGAGAGAACAATAAGCAAAGCGTTATGGCCACTACGTTCCCCGGACTTCATCATGCGATTTTTGTCTTTGGGGAACTTTAAAACAAAACAAGTTTATGCAAATAATCCTCACAGTTCAAACCAACTAAAGGAGAACATTACCAATGCTATCAGAAGAATCACGAGAGAAGATCTACAGGCAATATCTAAAAACGTTGTTAAATGTTCTCAGAAATGCAAAGATATCAACGAGAACTTCCAGCATCTTTTATGACACTACAGGTAATTTAAACAATAAAAGAAGGTTCCTCCTCTCTACTACAGTTTCTGGGCTAGTTTTAAGTCACCACTTTTGGGGAGGGGGAATAGTACATGCATTTGACAATCTCTATCGTTATTTTGATTATATCGGTTCATAAATAATGTTTTCAAACAAAATTAATTTGCTTTGAATTAATGCCGAATTCCTATCATGCCTACTTGCATTGCTGGTTATTCACGAAAAATATTTACCTTAAAATAAATATTTGTGTAGTGATTTTTATGATAGTATGTTGATTTATTTCAGTTAATAAAACACGTATCCACTTTAAAAAAACCTTTTCACTTCCCTGAGATTAGAACTCAGGTATAACAGGCGTAAAACAAAACTGCTCACTATTTTGACGAGATGACATTCCAAAAACTACATTCTTAGCAATGTGTACCTGCTTATTCCTTGCCAAACATATCTTTATTTGCGTACTTACAGAAACCTACTAAAAACGCAACATAAATTTTCAATTGTATATCGACCGAGTAAAATTCCGCCCAATTTGATATGAAGCACGTTTGATTTAATTTACTCATCATCGTATCATGAGACATATTACTACAACAAATATTCGCAAAGGCCCGTAGTGCAGTGGTTGAAGTACTTGAAAAAATCAAGTCTAAACAGTGATATTCTTCTGAAGGGTGAAGGTTCAATCCTCAATGTGGGTGACCGAAAGTTAAAATTGCGAATTATTAGGGCCTCTGTCCAGTCAACAAGATCACGCTACCCCCTGAAGTAAACAAGGGGTATCGCTCGAATTTCCGAGTTCCAGAAGATACACCCTGAAGAAGGTCCGCGGTTACATCGACCGAAAAGTTTGTGAAAAATCACATTCAAGCGAGAACAGAAGTCCGATGAATCCAAATAATGCAAATATTCTACTTCTACTACTAATGCTAATAATATTAAGTAAATATTGGACAATATTATATGAAATTACGTGAAACAGGCTTGCTATAGTAAGTGGTCTACAGTAGGAGTAATCATTAATTCTACTGTATTATCATGGATGATTATATAAATATATTTATGAACATTGGCCAGAAACGAGCAGTGCTGATAATCACAGCCAAAGGCTTCTGCTATCCTGTCATTGCCAGGCAATATCCGACAGTGGAAGCCAGATGATCTCAGTACGGCCTTGGCCGCTAGTACCCGCTATTTTTTAGTGCCGACAGTTCCCCCCTCCAACAACCGTACTTTTAATTTATTTTCGAGAGAGAGGAGTGTCCTTTACAGAATATGTTCTGGCTTTGTGTCATACTTCAACCGTGCAACGCCGATACCTGAGTCTTAATTATTAGGTTGGTGCAAAAACAATATCATTTTCTCACATATTTAATTCAGAAATCATATATAAAATAACATATGTTATATATAGCCATTTTATATATCATTTTAAATCAAGCTCGTTTTTCACTCTATCGGATCGTGTTATTCGTTACCATGCTTAATCTCTTCTTTCATATTTTTGCAGGCTTTTCGAAGGCATGGGCAAAATTCAAATCCGCACGATTTTCTTGTTCTAGTTCAAACTAGACCGAAGAGCTTCCGAGACAGCTCGTGATATCAATGATGCGTTTGGCCCCTTACCCACTAACAAACGTATATCACAACAGTGGTTCAAGAAATTTGTCAATGGTGACGAGAGCCTTAAAGATGAAGACGGTTGTGGCCGGCCGATTGCGGTTGATAACGAATATTTGAAAGCTTTAGTTGAAGCCGATCTTCGCAAAACTACACAAGAAGTTACTGTTGAACTCAAGGTCGACGAATCAACAGTCGTTTACCATTTAAAGCGACTAGGGAAGTTAAAAAAGTTTGATAAATGGGTGCCGCATGAATTCAAAGATAATAAAAAAAAGTCGTCGTTATGAGGTGTCTTCTACGCTCCTTTTACGCAACAAAAACGACCTATTTCTCGAGCGGATTGTTACGAGAAGTGGATCCTTTATAACAACCTGCAACGATGGAGAGAGTGTTTGGATGCCGGAGGAGCTCCACAACACCCCGCGAAGCCAAAATTGAACCATAGAAAGGTTATGGTGACTGTTTGGTTGTCTGCGGTCGGTCTCATCCATCACAGCTTCTTGAATCCGGACGAAACGATTACGTCGGAGAAGTACTACCGACAAATTGACGAAATGAACCAGAAGCTCCAACGTATGTGCCCGAAATCGGTCAATATGAAGGGACCAATTCTCCTCCATGACAACCCGCCCGCATGTTGCTCAACTGACCCTACAGAAAAGAATTGGGCTACGAGTCCGCCTCAATCGCTATATTCACCGGACCTCTCGCCCTTTATCACATTTTCAAGCATCCCAACAACTTCCTGCGCGCAAAATGCTTCAAAAGCCAAGATTATGCTGAATCGGCCTTTAATGACTTCATCGCTTCCAGAATTCCGGATTTCTATTCTAATGGAATAAATAAACTTGTTTCTTATTGGCAGAAATGTGCCGATTTTAATGGTTCTTATTTTGATTAATAAAGTTTATTAGGAAAGGAGTTATAATCGTTTGAAGTTGAATATCAAAAAACGACATTATTTTTGCGCCAACCTAATATGTAAATGTATTTATAGACATTTAAGGCGCGAAAGTATTTCGATAGAATTGCGCAATAAATGAGATAAAGAGTTAGGTTTAAATAGAATTAATATCAATTATGATTGGTAATAAAACTTTGAGAAGCCGTCCACAGGAACCTGGTTAAAATACGTCATTTGGTTGGCTTTTAGATCTATGCAGAGTCAAACATCAAAACTCGGTGACTTAGAAAACTTCATTATGAAACACAGTATTAATATCTATAAAGAACATATATATGTTATAGTTGACATAGTGAATGTAAGAATGAAAATATTTTATAGTTTATCTAGGATAATTTGCATAATATCATCCCATATACTGTTACCCGTGGTCGATGTAGATTTTTTGGGGTTGATCTGTTTATAGTGGTGTGCCATTTTATTAGCAAAATCAATATAATTTTCATTTCATGAATAAAGCTATATTATTTTTTATTAGAAAACATTTAGCCTTTTACTTTACTAGTAAAGGCGTTAGCAGATTTTGATGGTACATGCGAGCCGGCTTTAATAAGTCCCCAGACGTTTTCGTATGGGCACTTTTATTGATAGTATACACATGAAACTGTAGTTTCGTTCGAATTAATCTCTTCCGACTGCAATGCACTTGTTTTACCGTTACAGCCACTTGTGGAAATTCTCATGGCAGTCCTCTTGTGTCAGCGTGTCACTGACTCTATTCACAGCGTCTTTCATCTCTCTAATTGTCTTGAGCTTAGGGAATTACTAAAAGTCACAGGGAGCAAGGTCTGGATATTCAGGAGGGCGAGGAACTGTCTTGATGCTCATCTTGGTTAAATAGTCTGTGTTAAGGATGTAGCAACCTTTGGACAAACTTCCGCATATTCAGTTCTTCGCGCATAATTGTGTGTACAGTTCCCACACTGACATAAAAAATCAAACTGCGCAATTATTGTTTTTATAGACACATGACGGTCCTTATAAATGCATGTCTTTATTCGGTCAATCAACTCTGGTGTTCTGACTTCATTACTCCTCCCAAACTTCTCATCCTCCCTCACAGAGCCACGCCGTCCTAGAATATCTTATGCTACTCAAGAACTGATGCTTGATTAGTGCAAGATAGTCCAAAAGCTGTCCAAAGCATTCCATGCGTTTCTGTGGCATTCTTTCCCAAGTTTGAAATAGAATTTTATTGCATATTGTTCTTCTATAATGTCCTCACGTCCAGATTGTATTTTTGAAATTCACCAGCTGTGACAATCAGGCGTTAATAGGGTGCATTTGAATTCCTGCTGTAGCTGTTCATTTGAACTTGAAATTATAGCAATTGGTCAGTCATCTCATAAGATGTATAGCAATAACATACTAAATTTTCCAGAGTCCACGAATATTTAAAATACCTCTATAAAAATTGTCTGGAAACTCATTGAAGGCACCTTGTATTTCATTGATAATGACTTTAATAGATTTAAACAGCAGTTATTATTTTACTACTATAAAAAAACTACTTGTATATAATTTAATCAGATTAGAGAGGTAACTTGAAAACTATATCCCTGCAGTTCGCTAGTGTTTGTAAAGGCTATTTTTGTCGTCTTTATTTTTGCTTTTTTGTTTTAGAGATTATCGCTATGTTTTATCCGGCTCCTTTTGTAAATATGACAAGCAATTTATCTTGGACCACATTGAGTGACGCCGCAAGTATTGAATACCCATTAACTCCGGGGGTTTATCATACGCAGCAATAACGCACCAGGGTGCAGTAAAATCGCTGCAGTTTTTGCGATTAACCAATAAATCTATGCCCGTGCACATTTCTGTCGGGTGCCATAAGCGCTTTTCTTTCCGTTTGATGTCCTCTGATGTCTTCCTATTGATTTACTCTTCCCGCCTTTTATACTTAATAGCTACCGCTTTACATGATGCGCAGTGCCCTGGAAGGCGCAGAAATAGATTTTAAAATAAGTGGTGCACAACCAACAGTTCTTGAACTGTCAGTTACGACAGCGGAAATATTCAATAAGATTCATGGACATAAATTTCCTATCCTAATGTGGAGGTACGCGCATGCGTGTAAACATATGTTGTAAAATGATGTGCCAAGGTGGTATAACATTTGTTTTATATGTTATGGAATTCGCTCAAAATATATGCGCTTGAGAAATAAGACGAATTTAAAAAAACCTGGCACTCATGGCGTAAATTCAAAGTAAAATAAATGCGTACTCGTTACAAAGAACGAAGATGTCATATTCCAAAAATTACATAAATCGATCAAGATTTTTTTTAAAGAAAGGAAATCAAAATTTACGATTTTTAGCGATTTCACTATTAAACTGTATTGAATATGAAGTCGACCGTTGATCTCGACACTTTAATTTGAGTTGTCTTCCTCTTATTTATTTCATCAGGTTTCATAATGCTCGGCAAAAACTCTGTGACTCGCTTATTAGTAAAATTTTAGTTTCCTGAATAAAAAAAAATAGTTGTTCAAATTACGTATTTTTAAATTGTCGTAAAAAAAGATTTATCATGTCGGTTTAAATTTTCTTACTAATTTAAAATTTTAACTTGAAAATGAAAAACTATGCGTTTGGACAATCATTATTCATAAAAAAAGGACATTGGCTCTCTATAATTTGATTACCTAACGAGCTTATAAATGCCTCGATTGTAAAATCTCTTGGGTTTTAATGTGAAATAAAAATCTAACTCGCGTTCTAAGTCCTCTCACGATGCTAACGTAAATCCATTCGGTCTATATACAGTTAGAAATAAATAGGAGTTAGAAGCATTATTATGTAATGCAAAAAATGAGCATGAATTTTACTGGATGTAACAATCAATTTGGCAAAAAGAACGCATTTAATGCAACAACCTGTAATGTACGTTCGTTTAAAACGGACACGATGTCAAATATATATATGAATTTTCTGGTTTTGCAATGATAAACTGTGATATATATATATATATATATATATATATATATATATATATATATATATATAAAATAAAATCTACGGGATTTCCTTGAATTTTACTTGTGCAAATGGAAATTCATTAACTTTCTTGAAGTTATATATTTGGATTTTACCGTCACTGGATTAGTCATCTTCTACCAGACTATCCATTCACGTGTAATCACCATTTTCTTCACCATATTCCCTCTGCTTCCCTTTTTTGTTATCAAGTAAGATTTTTGACTTACTTGTTGTTTCATCAAATACTTTTGCATGCAAAATCTGATCCCACATTTTGCTAATTCCTACGCTCTGATGAGAAGGAAAGTATTTCTTCGAAACTCCGCGAATAAAGGACTATCCACTTATCTAGTGTTTCCTTTTCAGATTAAATATGTTTTTAACTAATTTCAAATTGTTTTTAACATGTTTTATTAACTGTTTGCTCGTATATATATATATATATATATGTGTGTGTGTGTGTGTGTGTGTGTGTGTGTGTGTGTGTGTGTGTGTGTGTGATCTAATGAAGCATCTCGTGTGCAAAAATCATTGTCCATTTATGTTAGTTACGCTCCTAACCCGTTGAAAAACGTATATGTTTTTACATACGTGACACTTCACTAGTTCAAGGAATTTAAATATAATTTTAATTGAAGCACAAAAACATATATGTATATATATATATATATATATAGTGATATATAAATGTATATATACATATATATACATATATGGATATATATATATGTATACATATACATATATATACACATATATAGATATATATATATATGTATACATATACATATATATACATATATATATAATGATGTATATATATATATATATATATATATATATAATGATATATATATTACAGATAATTTTTGCCTGCATATTTTCCTTGATCTGCCCTGGATTACATTAGTTTCCAAGTTTCAGACTAACTGGCTAATGTACTTGTATTTATTGGGTATTCTCAAATAATCACTATCAATCGATTATCTGTTGATTTCGTAAATTTATATACTTCAGATGATCCATTCCCCGTCAGTGAATTATATATTGTTCCCAATTCAATTGTCTTTGCTGTCATATTGTTTGATACTTTCATGCAATTTTATCTAAACAATGAACAACAGGTTTTTATTCAGATTCAGTTTTACATTGGATGGTGTCTATTCCATAGTTTGTTGTAAACGGATGGTACTAAAATAATATACAAAGAAACTTAAAGCTTACACTTCAAACACAAACGTACAGAAGTTACAACTGTAGATATTGGATATTTTTTAAATAGTCCGGTAGAAAAGTATCCTGTAACATAACGATAATATCCCCTCTACTGTCTGCTCTTACAAGGAAATTTAAACCCATCATTTTAGTTCATCACTCGAGTTTTTCCTGAAATCCTTTCAAGAGAATTACTAAAGAAAGTCAATTTTAATATATTAGTTGGTCACCTTTTGACGCATTAAAATATTTGCTTTACGGAGATGTGTATGATGTCTAAATATCATGGCATATTCCAATGTTCCAAGTATTCTACAGTTTCTTTTTATTTCTGATTTATTCAGTTTCAACTTCTTCAAAGAACCGATCCCTTATCAAAATGACGATCTTATTTTGGTTTACGATGGTCTTTGTGAGGCAATATTATCTAGATATTTATTAGTCGTCTTTCTGTGAAGTTTTTTTGGTCTCATCTCTTGTAGACAGAAAAAATATCAATAATAATTCTAAAAGTTCTCAATTTCGGTTGAGTATTTTGTGCAGATTAATCAATCAGAGTAAAATATTTTTTTTATAATTGAGCCGATGTTGTTGTTGAGTATCATTCATGATGATGTTGGCATTCATTTCCGGTTATCTTTCTATTAATGTGAATGGACCACGTACAGGTTGCCAACATCCTTAAGTGAAAATGTTTCTGCGGCAGGACCAGGATTCGAACTTAGCACCCTCAGGTTTACAGTCTGTTTTGTTAACCACTTAGCAACCGTCACTACCCTATTACTGCTGTTGATCACCATTAATTCATTTCATCTGAATCGGATTATTTTTGTTGGTATTTCTTTCCCTGATATCTTTCTAATTAGGATTATTTCTAGAAAGATATCACGCACATTCAAGAGGGAATATGTGAATGTTCTCAAAACCCATAAGTGAAAGTGTTTATGTGGAACGAATTGATTGACACATCAGGGTTGCCAGTCCGTGTGGTTAACCACTTAACCACCGTCACTTCCTGTTGGTGAAAACATTCAGTAGCGGTTTCACATTCGATAACACGGGTTGCTATCCGCACTCTGCATTGCTATAGATATCCGAACGTCATTGTTTACCATATATTGTTCAGACAAATTCGCAAAACGTCTAGGAACCATCAGTTTCAAAAAAGAGTTTATGATTTGACCATAGTATCTTAAGCCTCGATACTGCCTTAATAACGCTGAATAGCAGACCAATTAACTTTAGATGCCCCTGTTATGAACGGAAGATAACGATGTCATAGTCTTGAGACTACCTTTTACTACACGGCATTAACAAGGACTTTTGCTGTTGAGCATCGGTCATTGATTTTGTGTGAATAAGATGAGTATTGTAGGTGCCAGTTTTCAAAATTTGTTAGATTTCTTTCTCGAAATGATCCGTATTATACGGGACGAACCATGTGAGAGTTGTTATTATCCATAGGTGAAAGTGTTTCTGTGAAAGGAACTAGACTCGAAGTTGCACTTTAAGGTTATCAGTCCGTGTCGTTAACTACTTAACCATCACCTCCCTGCATTTGAAAGGAAACACTCATTCATTCAGTAGTCTTGTTATTTCATGTGTTTTCACTGTTTCTTAGATAACTTTAATTAAACACAATTTTGAATCCATATGTATACATACATATACATTTATACATATATATATGTACGCATATATATTAAATATTTATCTGTTCAATTTGTTCATAAATAACTTCATATCTTGCAAAGAGATTAAATCTTCTATATAATAGTTTGATTACAGAAATTCCCCTCTTGACAAAATTACGAAAGTTTTGCAATAACAGATGCCACATACGAATTTATTTAGTCTAAACTTCTTATGTAACTTCCACCATCTTATGTAATTTATGAACGCAGTTATAGACATATTAATTATTTATAGTAAAATCTTATTTCCTACGAGCGACATCATCAAAATTGCCTAAAGACAAAGTAGTTTAGATTTCCTCCTCTAACTGTAAAGTACTCCTACTCTCCCAAAACAGGATCGGTTACTTCTATAACTGTTATAACTATATTGACCTGACACCGTTATTAACTGGATTGCACACTCATGCTCTAACAACTCCCAGTACACTTCGCTATTCGAAAATACTGATTTATCCCTAACAGCAGTCCACCTATTGTCATTGGCTGCAACCATGATATTCTATTATTCTGGATTATACATAAACGTACAAAAAAAAAACAAAAAAAAACGAAAACCGCGCACTAATTCACTACAGTATAACCTGTATTTAAGAATTCTGGTGATAAGTCATCTCAGTACAGGCCAATAAGTCTCCTGTGTGTCATGAGTAAGTTGCTGGAATCCATATTAAATAGGGAAGTAGTCAACCACCTCAGCAGAAATAACCTTCTTAGTGATACGCAATATGGTTTCCGTTCTGCTAGATCTACAGCAGATGTGCTAATCGTTATATCCCATGGGATTAGTGAATCTCTCGACAAAGGCCTCCTTTCTAGGGCAATTGCTCTTGATATATCAAAGGCCATCGATAAGATATTGCATAAAGGACTACTTCACAAGATTTCCAGCTATGGTATAACTGAAAATGTTTTCTCAATCATTAAATCATTTCCCTCTGATAGGCTCATAAGAGTAGTGGTTGATGGGCAGAAAGCAGAGGCCCGCAGTATTAAGCCTGGAGTCCCTCAGGGGTCCATCCTGGGCCCAACTCTTTTCCTGATCTTCATCAATGATCTCCCAAAGCACATACTTAAATCATTCGTTGACATCTATGTTGATGACACGACCATATATAGCAACACACCAAAGGCCGTAAATGACAAAGTTCTCTCTGATTCTCTCTCCTCTGATCTTGAGCGCGTGGTACAGTGGGGGAAGAGGTGGCTGGTTACTTTTAATGCATCTAAAACCACGGGTTCTGCTTTCCCAACTGCACTGATATGCAGTAGTTGAAGTGTAATGTGAACAGAGATCTTGCCACTCATCTCCCTTCATAATATCCCTGCAACTATCCCTTCTACTTCAATGTGGCACTATGCTTTGTTTGGGGTGAAATTGAATTTTAAAACAGTTCAATATTTGTAAATGTACGCTAATGTTTTTTTTTTTTCATTTTTAAAAACAGCGAACTCAACAAGGGTCGCAAAAAATCGTTCCTTCGCTCACCACGCAGGCGCGTCTCGCGTTCTTTCTGGATTTGGTTTCAATATAAAAAAAAAAAAACGATGTTATTTCGATTTCGTAAATGTGGACTAGTGGATAAAGGAGCCGAATCGAAATATAGGGGGTTCAGCTTCGCGCCAGGGTAACGTAGTCTTTTTTGTTTTTTTGGACATTGAAAAAGGTGTATTTATGTACTTTTTTACGTTCTACATTTTCTTATTTTACCTCTATTTTTATTTTGGGTCAATGTCCTTCATACAACACTCATACATACGAAGGCAACGCCGCTAAATAATGTGTTCAGTTATTTTCATTACGTGGAATATTTCGTGTTTTTTCCTCAGCTTTTTTATCTGATAAAAACAGTTGCATTAGTTTTTTGTTTTTGTATTTTTTTTGCTTTTTGCTTGTTTCTTCCCCCCTTTTTTATCAAAATAAAACAAAAATAAACCTTGGTTTGGGGGCGTTTTATTTTCCTTTGTCTTTAGGGTTTATTTTTACTTTTTTATTTTGGGAGGGATTACGGCGATAAGTGAAATTATTGCAGTAATTGATAAAAACAATAATCAAATATAAATACACGGAAAAAGTTTCGTTTCATTCCATTAGGATAGGATTACATGTTTTCGTTCTTAAAAAAAGACGAACTATTTTTAAGCGTGGAGGCGGGTAATAAACCAGTCAACATTACCACAACTTCAACGACTAAATAGATTTTTTTTCTTCTTTCTCCATCGGCACGCCTACTGCGTCAACTTATTTTCTTTTCTCTCTCGTTGCTAGTTTTTTTTATTTTATTTACGGCTGGGAGTTAATCAATACTTTGTCCACCTGGTCTTGACATTCCAATAGCCGTTCTTACCATGAGGAGTTGGGGTGTCTATTCCAAAAGCCGTTCGTCAGATGAGGAGGTTAGATGTTGGACGACGACGACGATGACAACCGCACTTTAACTATTTTCCACCGAGCAACGCCGGTTAGCGGGTACTGCTAGTTATGATAATATTTTGTATCGTGTTCACTTGTTTCTCACCAGGCACAAGTCATATGTACATGAATGTTTTTTATGGTGTGAAGAATTGCGGATAATGTAAATAAAAGATGAATTATGAGAGACGTGGCGAGATAAAAGAAATTATGTAAATAATTAAAAGAGGGAAGAAACAAGACCGATAGCCATAAATAGAATAAACGTATATGAATAGGAAGATATAGATAAATGGAATGGATAGATAGAGAGATAGAGAGATAGAGAGATAGATAGATAGATAGAGAGAGAGAGAGAGAGAGAGACGGGACAGAACAGAGACAGAGAAGGATAAGAGAGATAGGGGAAAAGAAAGAGAGGGCCTATTATGAGACCGCAGTATACTCTAAATTGGTGAAATTATTTTACTTCGTAATTCTTGTCAAACAATGATTATCGTCAATTGCCAAACTTAAGAAATTATATATATATATATATATATATATTTATATATATAATATATAATATATATATGTATATAACTACTTCATTTACTCACATAAAATTAATATACGAAAGTATAGATTTATGCGTAAACTTTAAGTATTTACTTCAAAAGTGCTCAATACGTAGGTAGAGCTAGTTAGTAATTTATAAAATATATATGGCGATTAAGCTACACTGAATATTCGGCGTTTCATCTAGGAACCATCAGGATTCCTCAGGCTTATATATATATTAACTGTAACAGGTATCGCGTTGCTATGAGAGTGTGATAAAACGAAAAATAAAACAAAAAGAAAAGTACATGTTTCTTACATGCGTAAATGGGGCTGACAGCTGTATCACCTACAGCAAACATTTGAAGGCCCTGCGTTGTCTCCACAAGCTCCTCAGGAATGGATGAAAGTTACGACGAACAAACGTAATCGTCCTGAAGGAGGCCAACATACCTACCATCGCCATAACCATCACCCGACGGGCCATGTAATGCGCATGCCTGCCAACCGCCTTCCAAAGCAAATGCTCTACCGTAAATTAAAAGAGGGAAAGCGGTCCCAAGGAGGACAGAAAAAGAGATATAAGGACAACATAAAGACCCATCTGATACAGTGTCACTTCAGCCTCACCAGTTAGGAGGATGCTGCTCTTCAGAAGGGTATGTGGAGCAGGATGGTCCATGAAGGCACCGTTCACTCATAAAAGGACCTCCATAGAACCGCAGAAAACAAGAGGAAGCAGAGAAAGGAGAGATCTACTACCAACACAGTTCCTTCCGCCTCTTCCATTACGCAATCGACCACCCACACATGTCGCCACTGAAATAAAGTCTGCGGATCAAAGATCGGCCTCCACCCACAAATGACCCAACCCAATTTCACCGGCGGGAGAACAATCATACTCGTCACGAGTGATTGACGATAAATTGCATAATCCTTTTTTGGATACAATATTTGGCAATCTTTAACAACTGCGCACCCAAAACAAAAATGGCAGAAATAGATACAGTTCGGGCAAATACGGAAGAGAAGCCACCAAGCATGAAACGAAACACGAAACCACACAGAAACACATCATTTACTAAAACTATCCTAGTTTCAATACTAATGTTCAAAAAGACTTTATAGAAATGTAAAGAATAATGTTCTTTATATTTTTATTATTGTTTCGTGTGCGAAGTACTGAAGCATCTAGGGTGTTTTGTTTAAATGAATTGTTTTTTGGTTTTCCGTTTTGTGTTATCAGGAAACAATAAAGAAATAATAAACTTTAATTTTTAAATTTCTTTAAATAAATTTGTTGCTTTTCGTTTTAACAATAAAAAATAAGAAACTATCATTCTTTAAGCGTTTTTGTTTGAACACATGTCATCACGAAACAAAAAAAAATTATTTTATTTTTTTACATTTCTATAAATAAAATCTTCTGGAAAGAAAATGTCAAATATATTAACACAAGATATGACAAAACTGGGATACTTTTTTGAAATAGGGTGTTTCTCTATATTTCCGTGTTTCGTTTTATGCTTGGTGGCTTCCCTTCCGTATTTGCATCAACTTTATCTATTTCCGCCATCTTTGTTTTGGTAGAGCAATTGTTACAGATTGCCCAATATGTTAGATCGTTCTATTTTTTTGTGTAGTAAAGATTGTCTGGTTTGCCCACTCTAAAACACGCAACACATAATTGTCCATGCGAGAGGAAATCTTTGTGTTTATGTAAACCATACAGTTGTAAAGATTGTCACTTAGCTTTGTAAAGTAATGCCGAAGTAATATGACTTTAAGGTGTGTCTATAATATAATAATGAAACAATTGAATTTCAAGTAAAACAAATGGTATATACGTAATTTTCATGTCACAAATAGTAACGTATCCAAAAATTACGGAAAACGATGAGGTAGAAAAAGTCATTGTAATATGGAAGCACCGTTTTTAACTCTGCAACGCCAAATACATTTTATTCAACTTTTCTTTAAAAAATATAAAGAAACCAATGAATTTTTACTAAAGTAAAACATTGTTATATTTCTAACATCAGATTCAAACGATTGTAAAAATATTTATGCAAAATATAATCAAGTATTACGGATTTCTGTAAAGTATTTAATGTAGAGAGACTATTTATACTAGAACAACAAAATAACAATTGTGAAGTTTACGTTTAGCCGTGAAGGCAAAAATTAATAGTTAATCTGTGAAGTAGCGTTGGTGTTAATGTCCGAAATTAATGTCGTTGAAAGTGAACATTCGAAAATATGAAAACAACAAATAAAGCCTTTGTTTTGTTACTTATGCGAAATTAGTGGTTTATTATTGAAGCTCACCAAGAAAGAAATTTTAAGAAAGGGGAAAAATGTCTAGTCCATCAACAAAGTAAAACTTTTTTTTTACATGGGGGTCACCACTTATCAAGGCCCGAAGGCCACTCAGGGATAAGGGTTATTGCGTGTACAGTAATCAATGAGATAGTATTGTAGTAATCATTAGTATTGGAGATTTGATAAAGTGTCATACTTATGGAAATGAAAGGAAGTTACGTTGGAAAACGAAACAGAGTTCCGCAGGCGTGCAATTGAATTAAAAAAAAAGAGCCATATGATCCTAATATTGCGGGATCAGGATAAGACCAGAACAGTTCAACAAATTGATGAAATTATCAGCAAAGATACCAGGACCTTATAATCTGGGCAACCATAACACTACAATCATAGATTCGTTTAAATTTACCAACAGTAACGTTAGAGGTATTTCAGATGATGCGATTTGCGTCACAACTCCAAACAATCTGTAAATTATCTGCACAGAGATAATCGTTTAAAGACTTCGTCAACTAAAATAGCGAGTTGGACGAAAAAGCATTATCGTAACCGAAACATTAGTTGAAGGAAAAAACTATTTACAGGGAGACGAAAAGATAGCGGACGCGATATCCGAGGGAAAATGCCAATGTCTTACAGCCACAATCCATATGCATGAGGCTACATATCACATAAGGTGTAAAAGTGACGGGTGTTTTGCTTACGTAATCAGAACTCGAATTCACAAGTGTTCAAGTCACGAAATGTCGGAATGTATTTAAAGTGGATACCGCAGTGTTGCAACGTGTAATCATGGCAGAAAGTATATGTGTAAAATCTCACAAGAATTGCTAAAATATTGCCGCAGGGCTTCCTTTTAAAGTTTTGACACCTGTTGTGCTAGAGAAGTAATATACTTTGTAGCTTTAATAACTAATATTTATTCAAATACACACACACACACACACACACACACACACACACACATATATATATATATATATAAACTAACAGGGAAACATGGCATTGCCCGGGATTGAAAGATGATTAAGAATATTTCACACGCCCATATTTTTATTATCATCGAAATCGGTGATATCGCCCATTTTTCAATCTAATCTATTAATTGCCTGCTCTATTCGGAGACCCATCGCGGTGCACCTGGAGGAAGCTTTACATGCCACCCACAGTGACTTAGTCCACAACACATTGTAGTTTACATTGCACTGTAGAGAATCTGTTGGTTTTATAAAATTATTTTGTGTTTGAATTAAAATTTAATGATTCAGTTGTGTTCTAAACCAAAACATTCATTTCGAAAGCGCCCCTGTCATATCAAAGAACCTACTGTTGATGTTATATGTCTGGCCTTACTGGTTGTGCGGTGATGAAGGCATGATTTTGTTTAAAATGAAAAAAAGTCAAGTATCATGGTGTAATTGCGCTTTAAACAGAAACAGTCATTTCGAACGCGCCCCTGTCATATCAAAGAACCTACTGTGTATTTTATATGTCAAGCCTCGTAATAAAACTTCTCAAGAGCACAGGCTGTGTGAGATATTAACTTTGGTTACAATCCCCTGTTCCTTCTTTCATTGGATTATTTTTTTACTTTGCGAGTCATCACTTACCACGGTCCGAAAGCCGCTCGAAGACAAGGGTAAATGAATGTAAAGTGGAAGTGTAGTGATGCTTAATGGCGAAAATTGAGTAGAACTTGATTATTTATGGAGAAGTCTCAACAAGAATTGTTTACATTAGATTTGAAGGATACCATGTTGTATTCAACCGGAAACCAGGCTAACAGAACAGTGTTTCACAAGCAGTTCTTGGAAAGAAGCTTTGTTCATGGAATCTCCGTTTAGATTTAGGCATAGATAGAGAGCGGGGAAAATCGCAAATACTGGTTGTAGCTAGTCGAGTGTTTTTGTAAGAGTTTGTCATTGAGAAACCAAAGACTGGAGTTCAGTTGAAAATGACGAGTGAGCCGAGACAAGCTCGCAACGTCTCTTCTGTGAGAAAGAGGTTGCGGGGGGCATCACTTACTATGATTCGAAGTTTTGAACTCTATCAAGGCTGGATATGGCGCGTCGATAAGCCCCTACCAAGATATGGTAACAGTACTTCATATTAGGGCGTACCTGGCTCTTATACAGGTAAAGTATTGCATCGGCAGTGAGATACCTATTGGAACGATTGAATGATCCAGCGATTTTTCCAGCGATCTTGGCAACAGATTTGATGTGTATGTTCCATTTGAGACCAGGAGTGAAGGGCAGTCTCAGAAGCTTGTCAAGACATTGAGGTTCCCCGAGATGAGAGCAATTTATTTCAGTTGGGGCCTGATGGGGTCAGAGAGATTATGATGGAAGAAGTGAAGCATAAAAATTAACCAGCTACTTTTTCCCGGTTGCACCACGCCTTGAAATCAGAAGAGAGTATCGGAAAGGTCTTGTCATTGTTGGTCTTTGAAGTGTTGCATTAGATTCTGCATAAATGTCTACGAATGATCTAATAATGTAATTTGAGAGATCATTGATGAAGATCAGGAAAGAGTTGGACCTCGGATGAAAACTTAAGGGACGCCAGCTTTAATACCATGGGTTTCTGATTTTGCCTATCAACGACTACTCCTATAAGCCTATCAAATAGAACGGATTTAATAATTGAGAGGACATTTCCAGCTATTCCATAACTGTCGATCTTAATATAGATATATGTATGTCGCATAGTGTGTTTTCAGTCACAGGAGGAAATACAGGGTTAGGCAGGACTACTTACCAAGGCTTAAATTTGCGGTAAAGTTCTTGGCACACAGTTTGATCATCGATATAATCGAACGCATTCTGAAACACAACCTATGTAACACTGCCAGACACATAACATACGTTTGTGTGGAATTTCATAAAAATCGGTCCGGCCGTTTCAAGTCTATAGGGAACGAACTCAGAGATACACAGGCACAATTCCTTTTATATAGATAGATAGATAAATAGATAGATACACACATACATATATATATATATATACTTTTCTAATCTATTTATATCTATTCTAATATATATATATATATATTCTAATATGTATATATATTCTTATATGTATATATTTTCTAATAATATATATATATATATATATATATATATATTCTAATATATATATTGTCAGAGACAGGAAAGTCTGAAAGTTTTGATATGGCTAAGATAAAATACATGAAAACGCAATTATCATCTCTCACTTCTCGCAGCAAGAACCACATCACCACTATCCTGTTGATTCACCCAGACTGCCTGTTCCTATGACGCGTCAACATGGATTCACTTTAACATCAGGATTTCCTTTGTTGAATGACATCACCAGCACCTCAGCAAAGGTCGCGCATCTCCAGCAGTTAACAATGAACAACTCAAAACAACCCCTTATTGGACCTTGGTTCTTTCCATACCTGTACCAGCACCACGATTTCACAAACTGCTGGAACCGGACGATGAGCAGTTGACCTTGGAGGAGGAGTTATGTTCGCCCAACGAGGAAGATACAGAAAATTAAACTGGAGACTCTGTAGCCTCGTAGGAGATGTCCTTTTCTCTTCCCTGCAACCTCTATCTCACAGAAGAAATGTTGCGAGTTTGTCTCTTATGTATTGTTATTTTCATGGAAAGTGTTTGACTGAGCTTTAGTCTATGGTCCTCCCTCGCCAAACTTTCACAAGAAACACTCGTCTATCTGAAAACACTATCAATAATTCCCCCCACTCTTTATCTGTGCCTAAACCTAAACGTAGATTCCATGAACAAAGCTTTTTTCTTAGAACTGCACGCCTGTAGAATTGTCTTCTGTTTTCCTGCTTTCCGGCTGACTACAGTATGGTTGTCTTCAAGTCTAACGTAAACAAGTTCTTGGTGAGCCGTTCCATATAAGTTAACAAATTTACCGAATTGATTACTATATTGTCCAATTTCTACTGTACACTCTTTAACCCTTATCCTCGAGTGGCCTCTTAGCCTTGATAATGTGGTGATGCCTGTGTAAAAAAATAAAAAATAAAAAAGACCTCAGCTGCCAAAAATACAAACTACCAAAGCTACCAGAGTAGCGATAAAAAAAGTGTTAATATTGCTCTCCAGAGACTTATACATTAAAACACATACCTCACGTTGCTGAATCGGAGCTCTTATGCTGCAGGTCTTTACATTGTTAGAAAAGCGGTTCCTAAATTCCAAAAGCAAAACTAATGGGAGTCTGGAGTACTAAACAAAGCATTACACTAGAAACAAAAGCTTCAAAATCAGCTGAACCTTTGCGGACAGAAATTATTTCAAATTTCTCTCAGTCAGGCTGAAAGATATTATTTGCAAGCTTAGTGGAAAAAATGGGAGAAAAAGTAGGGAAACTGAATAACATAGCGAGGAAAGTCGAGTGCAGGATCTCAGCACTTTCCAAAAACATAAGATAAAGGAAATAAGTACAGGACGAGACCCGAAAATACACAGTTTAAGCCAAAATTCATGACTATTCTACCGAGGATTATTGGAGACCTCTATCTTAAAATGAGAGTATTTACAATGAAGAAGACCGCTGGATCCTAGATGTTGCTAAAAGCAACGGAAACAAATTCTGAAATAACAACTGGCACGAGAAAAAAACAAAAACTGAATGGGTTCAAGAATGACAAAAATCGTGGCATAAACAACCAATCCACTTCATAGTCATTATAGCTATCCTTTCAACAGGCTATTGAGGAGTGGATGTTAAAAGGTGATACAACCCTCATACACAGAACACATGGTACAACGCTAAGTACAAATCCACCTGCTGACTCACTCTAATCTACAAGCTCTTCAATGGATTGATTGCAGATAACATCTATCAACACCTATCCTCTTTAGGATACATATAAAAGCTACAAACAAGGCACAGAAGAATGTTATTAGGCACAAAAGATCAGTTGTCGATCAATAAGATCACCCTTGAGGATTGTAGGAAGAGACAGAGGAATCTAAGCATGGCTTGGATCAATAACCAAAAGATTTATGATAGTTTGTCCAATACGTGGCTACTGCAGTGCCTTGATTTATATAGTAATCAAAAAGACGATCGGCTGTACATATAAAACTGTTATAAACAATCAGAGTATTTAGCCACATTAATGAAACTGTAAAAATCCCTTACATCCAGAACACAAGAAGAATCTTCAAGGGGATAGTCTATGTCCTTTACACTTCTGCCTGGTGATAGATCCATTAAGCCACCTACTCAATAAAAGCCGGATTGCTTACAATCTGAATCAGGGAGGCCAACAAAACCCAAATGAAAAAGTCAACCATCTGCTCTTCATAGATGACAACTTCATGAAAATACTGACATCAAGAACGTAGAAGAGCAAGAAAATTCATATACCTTGTCATAGAAGAAAACAATTTAATTCAACATGCCAAGATGGAAGAAAAAAAAAGTTGTCAGTGGACATATACGCCGTGTCAGGATTATCTGTATAACAGAGCTTACAAAAAAAAACAAAACAAAAAACCACCACCACCACGACCACCACCAACAACAACAACAAAACAAGATCACTGATATTAAGCAACAAGCCATGGTTGTGATAACATATATCTTTGACATTGTTGACTGACAACAAAAAGTGTATAAAACGACCAGAAACTAAAACGCGGAAAATGTTTACGTACAGAATAACATACAGAAACCAGTGTTTACCTAAAAATATCATTCAATCATAAAAAACTGTAGACAAGCTTGTATTTTCTTCACCTTCGCAAGTCTCGCCTGTTTACTTATATATCACACCATCACCATTGGGTTTATCGCAAGGATGGAACCTACATTAACAAGATTGTTTCATTCGGTGTTGCTCAAGGTCAACACCCGAAGTACCTAGGTTGAAGCGCGTATCTATACTGAAAGACAGCAAAAACTAATTTGTTCTGGGACCAAACTAGACAGAATGTAATTTGTAACGGGAGGTCAGATCGAGCATCAACTGATAAGGAATGCGAAGATAGAAAATAGAAAACACTTATTATCAGAGGAGAGAAAACAAAATAAAGACAATACAATAATGGCTAACTTTAAATGAAGAAGGGGACTGTATTTGAGAGAAACAAATATCCGCAAAAAAATAAAATAAAGAACAAATATTCTTGAGATGCGTCTATGCGTTGCATTGTTAACATTGTGTCATGCACGCGACATACACGTTACCACCACCATTAACGCAGCACTAACTTTTACAATGGTTATTCATATCTTATTTTCTGGTAGTTCTTAATGCACACACCATTGCTGTTCTGTAATTAATTTTTTCTTATTTACACATTTAAAAAATACTAAATACAAATCAGATGGAAGAAAGCGGATCATTTATTTTACATGGTCTTCCTTCCAAATAACTGACAAGTGAGGAAATCAGACAGAAAGAAAGAGAGAGATCGAAAACAATTACCTGTATCTTGACATCCCATGTCATTATACTTGTAAATATTACACCTTTCTATTGTCTTTCTATTTTAGACTATGTGACATCATACACTTTTACTGTATAATCAACTTTTACTTTGATATCTACTGATCCCTCGCTTGACACATACCCCGATATTTTCAACATTAAATAATATACTAAGTGACCTAAACCTTTTAATATCGTTTTTTAAATGAGAATTGATAAGGTGTGTCAGTTGGATTATTCGAAATACTGTTTCATGTTGAGTGCCATTCGCAAAACCTTTCGGTTGATATAGACTCTTACCTTCTTCAGGTGTATTTTTCGAACTTTCTGTCGAACCAGAATTTCGAACAGAACACCATATTTAATTCACAGAAGAAGCATGCTCTTGTTTCGTACAATTGCAAATTACTTAATACTTATACACAGCCATAACTGATAGAAATAAACCATACTATCCCCGAGGATTATATAAAGGATTCCGTTCGAAATCCAAATGCAAATAATACAGAATACCCGTTTCTTATTACACATTATGCGGCTTTATCGTTAATACACTTGCTTGTTTTTTGTTTCATATTTTTCACTAATCAAGGCTAAAAGTCCCTCAGGATAAGGATCAAGGAAATGAATCGATGGGTTATTCTGAGAAGATTGAACATTGTGAATAAAATGAAATGTTAATTACTTATGCGGACAGTTTATGACATAGGCGACCATGTTGCAGTCTGCAAGGAAGCGATCATCTAAAGACGGTAAATTCATAGAAATAGAAATTTCTTTGTACTTAGTCTATTTCTTTTGTTTTAATAAATTCAGGTACATTTTGTATTTTTAAAATATGTTTTTATATTTTGTAGATGAGGCTTGACATTATTTTCACCATTCACGAATAACATCCAACATGAAGATGGTCGGAGGTTACATCGGCGACAACGTTGTGGATAAAAAACAACAAACAAAATGAGAAAAATAGTCGAAACAATCCAAATAATACAAAAAAAACAAAAAAAAACTATAGTTTATGTTCGCCATTTTCTTTGATACTAGCACAGGTGCCCGCCGTTGCCCGGGTGTTTGGTGGTGTGTGTTGAGCAAAAAAAAAGGGGGTAGTAGGAAGAAAGGCTCGAACCCGTACCGCGAGGCGAAAAAGAACGGGGGAAACCCTGACGTCCTTGCTGTTATGACCACCGCGAAACCGAAGTAACGTAAGTTTAAATTAAGGCTAGACAATCGAAAAGAGAGGATAACATATCGGTGAAAAAAGCGACTTCTCCCTGTAGAAAAGTGCCCAGTTGAGGGTGAATAAATTAATGTTTTAGCCAATTTTTTGGTAGTTGTCGTCTGAAAGATCGAGCTTCAAAACAATACTACTCTAGTGAAACTCTGTCAAATTTTCAGCCCAAACCGATTAAAAAGCTTGCCCTATCTCTCAATACACTTTATGTCAAATTTAAAAGGTTTAGGCCAGAAATTGTCTGAGTAATTTGTTAGAGACCGCAGAGATCTAATTTTTTAAAACTCTGACCCCTATTATGACCCCTTAAACTTTTATTATTTGGGGCTCAAATCAAGTTATTAAGTTACATCCATGTCCAAGGCACCTATATCTAAAATTTCAATTGTTTGTACCCAAAATTGTCGGAGGAGTTTGGTAGAGTTCTAAAAGGTAAAATCGTTGAACTTTGACGCCTTAACAGCGAAATTTCTGGCCGAAAATGGATAACAAAGCTTTCCCAAATCTCTATATCCTGTATATCAAATTTCGAGTCTGTGGTCTGAAAATTGAAGGAGCTATTGTGTAGGGAAATGTACACAGACAAACATACACACAGACAGACAAACACTTTCACGTTTATAGATATATAGATTTGGTAAGTAATATATCGTAAAACTGTTTTAGTTGTGTTACATGATAAAGGGCTGTCCCCTTTTCATGCAAGTAAAAAAATAGAGAATTAGCTAAATATAAATATGAAATAGGATAGTCAAGGATTCGAACTTGCGAAGCTAGATTTGGAATTGAAAATTCCAGTCATAAGTTAAAATAAATACAGAATGTTATTGAAATAAGGAAGGTGGAATCGCAATTATTTAGCTCACACAAAATAGTTAGATATCTGTTTATTTGAAAAGGAATGTAATACTGAAATTTGTTTCTGTGAAAATTAAAATAAGGAATTTAATCGTCAATTGAAATTGTAAACATATTTTGTAAAGAGGTTATTTGTAAAATATGTTACTGAACTCGGGGGCACGTCAAGTTTGGCAACGTGACGCATGTCATAAAACGTGCTTTATGAGCACATGTTTAATCATGCGTGACGAGTTCTCAATATAGGTAGAGTTTTTAGATGCAGTCTGAGAGAAGAGGAGAAGAGTCGGGGAGAGGGAGCCGAGAGAGAGAGAGAGAGAGCGAGAGAGAGAGCGGAGAGAAAGAGAGGTCAGAGACGGCTACTGACGTCAAACCTTGGAAGCGAAAGGTTAGAGAAGAAAAAGCCATGTAAAGAAACTTTGAATTCCTCAAGCGAAATCATGGGCCGGTCATGAAATAAAGGACGCCATCATCTTTGTGTACCTGCGTCTTTGTGTTGTAATTCAACAGAAAAGGTATTGTCCATTTATCTTATAAGAACTTTGTGAAAATCATCATCTCAAAAATAGATAAGAAATTTATGTATCAATATTTATAGAGACACTCCCGTTCACACAGAAATGTCAAAAGTATAAATGCCAAACGCACAAACTCTCTGTCTATCTATTTATATATCAAATCTCCCTTCATTGTGTATTACAAGCCGTCGGCTCTCTTGTATTAACATTTACCACAAACAGGAACATTTTAAGACATATGAACACTCAACAGATGAACACTCCTAAGACTGTCTCTAGATAAAACACTCAGACTCTTCCTAAGACGAACAACAACAACAACAATACAGAATATACGTCATCTTAATAATAACACCCACCACGTAACAGGTGTATAAGGAAGGAAAATTAAAGAATCTACTTTTTATCAAAATTCAAAATTATCATGCGCAAAAGTATTGGATACATGAATTTTTTTTCAAGTTTCCAATCAAAACTTTGTATTTTATTAGGCTGGCGGAAAAATAATGATTTTGGTATTCAACTTCACATCAAAAACATTATTTTTGCACCAACCTAATAAAAGACTTCAAATATTCAAAATTTCGATAGTATTGGAATTTTATCTCTAACCAATCAGAAAAGCACACAACTGTTTACAAAATAATCAGATTGTGTGTTATAGTTTGTGTCGAAATGAAAAGAAAATGCATTCTAACTCATCATTACAGTTTCGGTTGTTTTGCATTTGAAACTAGTGTTTCAATGTTTAAAAATAGGAAACCGTTTAAATGTTGCACAAAATATAAATTCAAATGATACAAGTTCTTTAGAACACTGTGTTGCATTCTCATTTCTATGAACGTGTTATATCAGTTAGTCAGACTAATTTCCCTGGAAGAGGATGCCTATCGATGCCAGAGAGAATAAAGGAGATCACGGATTTTAATCGGATGTTATGACAATGCCGCACTCAACAAAATACGCTGTAGAGCGAACCAGCTATGTCACATTTGATATATTCAGATTTAAATGTTAGTTCCATTATTTCTGTTTAAATGTAGACGCTTGTTTATTAGAGCTTTCGAAAGACATTATCAAATCGAAATTTCTCTCTATAACCCAGTGCGAATAATTCTGTGGTAACGTGACTAGCTATATAAACGACCATGCAAAACGGACGTAATGTAATTTGCCTTATCACCGTTTCGAGAGCGAGGTACATATTGTGTTTTTGGTGACTTTATGGGAATACCTTTTGTGCTGCGTTTGAGAGACGAGAAAAAAATATTCCAGGAAATTGCACGCGCGTAGATAAAATATAAATGCCATGAACGCAATTATTAATAAGCTTCGAGTGAAATAGGATTTCAGTTGAGATTTCGTTATGTAAGAATTCAAATAATTCATATAATATTCTTCGGTCTGATTGATCGATTTTAAAATGCCAAAGTTTTTTTAGGCTCGTCGGTTCTATTGCAAGAGATATTGCAATTCCCATTAGAGACCTGACTTTAAATATTTAGTCGAACAAAATCAACACCCTCCTACAAAGTTTAACTCTTCCTCGCTTTGGATGAAAGAGGGGAAAAATGGTAGTATTAGAGTTGTTATTTACTGCCTTACCACCGCAGGAAGATGTAACACAAGGTCGGAAGGTGGGTAAAGTTTAAGACTGGAACCCTAACGGAGAGGCACTCTGGCCTTTTAAAATTGCCTAGGAAGCCTCGTAAGCATCCATCTGTCATGGTACCTCACACAGTAAACAATAAAATTTCTCTACCCGAAAGATGGGAGGGAAAGCATGGAATAGTGGACGTCTTAGAAATATCCAGAATTAACGTCAACTGTATCTGTACTGATCAATATTAACTGTTGCCAATGAAAAAGTGCAGACCAATGAACTGGTAACTGGGGATATTTACTACATTCATGCGATCCTTTTCATATCTGAACCGGAACCTATGCCAACAAAATTGAATCACCGTGGTCAATATGTTGACTCTTAGTTTCACATACTGAAAGTGATGTTAGTATTTTTTAAAAACTATTCAATAATACTTCTAACATTACGTGTTGAAGTGAAATAAATTCTGAGTCCTGATTTCAATATCTTTATATGAATTTTTATTTTACTTGTCCGTCAAAGGGAACTCTCGATGGAGCATTTAAAATTGTCCTAGTAGGAGTTCTACCATTACTGAGAACGGAACAGATACAGCAGTCTTCTAGACATTTGTTTGACAAAATGGCTTGTGACTAAATGTAGCAACTGTAATACTTGTCACCCATTTTGAATTTCTTTGGTCTAGAATCCTCCCCATATTAGAATCTGTATCTACGTGCCAGTGATAAAGTGAAACGTATTACAAAAATCACGTAACTTGAACTAGTCTTCTTTATCTCTGCGTGTTGTAGGACGGATCCAACATTGCAAAGATAACGATGCTAGGGGTAAACCATATCGCTATCAGTTCTTTATAACTATGATACCATTCACCATCATACGAGATATAATGCAGAGTACAAAATCTGTAAATACAAAAGTTAACAACTGAACCATGCATGGTCCCCCGTAAATGCACAGTTAACGAGGCATAAAAAATGATTAAGTTCAACGTTTGCCCCCCCCCCCGCCTCTTTAGCCCTAAATGTCCCCAGGGGACTTCAAATCCTGGTGAAAATGAACAAACGGTGCACTTTTAGGCCTTAACATATGTAAATTTGAGTCCTGCACCATGTAAAAAAAAAATGACTAAGTCAATCATTTACACCCCCCCATTAAGCCCCAAAAGTCCCCAAGGCCTTAACATATTTAAATTTGAGTTCAGTACCATGCAAAATTGCTAAATAGACATACACAGGAAATTGTGGAAAATATTGTAAAATACTCCTCCAAAACGGAGTGTTTTTATTAGTCCTAAAAGAGCCCCTGGGGCATATCCAAGAGTTATCCCGAAGTATAGACAAACAAAATTATATAGAAATCAGTTAGTTGCAACATTTCAGAATGTTTTATAAAAATCCAAGGCATCAATTTTTTTAATAAGCACAAAAGTGTCAATTTTAACCATCTTAACCCGAAAGGCACCCCTGGCGGGGGTAACCGGAGTTTTACCGGAAAATCCGTTGTGTTACGTTTTTACTCATATCATGTTTAATGTTTGTGCAAAATTTAAAAAAAATCCAAGGCGTAGTTATTGCGAAAAGTGTGGACAGATGAATAGACGAACGAACAAGAGTGAATTTACAGGTCCACCTTCCTTTTGTCGGGAGACCAACAAACAAATTACCATGAAATGACTAAAAAAAAGTGTAGAAATACATAAATAAATGTTTGTTTATTGAATAAGAACGGAATTCGGAATGGAAAAGTCTGCATTACTCAGGATGAAGAATAGAAAACCTGTGCCAAGCAAAGGCATAGAGCTAATTAACGAAGGTTGAGTGACAAGATTCCGGGTCATAGTTGAAACAAATGTGTTCAAAAGAGGCGGCATTTGTCTCATTTTTGGTGCTAGTCGATTCCTGTGTTTTCTACTAAGAGAAACTGAGACATTGCGATACTTGTTTTATGTTCTGAATGTTTGATTTTGATCTAGATTGTCAAGTGATGCAACCGTAAATTTCGTATGACGTAGATTGCTAGGACAGATGATATAAGCGTTTGCATGTGCTCTTTCAGCAGTAGCTTGTGCATAGCCAATTTTAATAGTAAGCACCCCCTTATATGACAAGCTAAGACAATAGTGATGTAGCAGTTCTACCAGTTTCTTGCTCCTTGTTTAGGGATGCAGTTGTAAGGCTGATTAACATTGCAAAAGGAGGCTCACATCTATGGTTTGCAGGAAGATAAGTGATGTCCAACATGGTCAGTTGACTCATGGAGATAGCCGCCCTGGAATTATCTTTCATAGATGATTAAGGATCATGAAGCAGTTGACGAAAGAAATAGTTTAGGCTTATTGGAAAATCAGATTCCTCACAACCTTCAGGAAAGATCCCCTGGAAATTGAACGCAGTATCATGAGCCATCAGTAAGGTACGCGATTCTTAATCTGGTGTCTGGCTCGCACTATAGATGATTTTTCGAATTATCTCTGGGCATATATTCCTATGATTAAAATTTACTGCCAATCTAAAATATTTTAATTTTCGAATGGGAAGTTGCGTCCATATTAACCCTCCAAAAACATTTCACATGCTGAAAACCACATGAAATTTAAAGAATATTTATTAATTCACATCTAAAAACGAAGTACTAAAATTTCACAAAAATGGGAGATATTTTAATTGTCACGAAGAGCTTCCGCCCTTATTTGTCCTCTTTGGCATGAAAAATTACTAAAGTATATCACCCTAATGTCTAACAGCTATGTTCTAAAATTCATAACGATCTGTTAATTAGTTTCGGAGTTAATACTAGACATAGCAATACATAAACGTGTACAAATATTGTTAGTTGTAGCAGTTTACGGACAGCGCTATTTTCAGAGCGGGTTTTCAAGTTAAATACTTTTTACTGTAACACTTTGTTTACAATGTTAGGTGAAAAAACAGAATAGTTTCATGTGAAGAATAGCTTTTTAAAAAATAATGCTATTTTTTCAGCACAGTTTGTAAACTGCACAAATACCCACATACTTGATTTTATAAAAATAGGAATTTATTAATACCTTCGTAACTTATCTACCTTCTGTACTGCTAGTAAATATAAATTGTATGTTTTCCTTTAATACTGCGCAATATTTTAGAGCAACATTGTAAAATCGAAATTTATTCTCGCCTACTCCTATCATGTTCCATCGTCGTGAAAACGTCCGAATACCCATTTTCTAGAAACGTGATGATCTCTCGGAGCGGCCAGCTTTTATGAGATAAAGTTATCTGTTTCGCATTTGTGGCGGCTTAATCGACACATGTTTCGTGCTGTGACGGATTCCTAAGGAACAAGAAATCCAATAATATGTTACAAGTGAAATCCGACTTAGACTGAGATTTTACTTTACACGAACAAGACAACGTAAATAATATTCTTTGTTCTGATTGGTCGATTTTGAACACACGCGTTTCTTGATCACATCACTTTACACCCGAAGACATGCCTATTCAAACCAGGAACGCAATTTTCACAATTTAGTTCAATAATTACGCCCACACATCTAGATAAAACCGAACAGCCACATAAATTTGTATAACTAAGTTCCTGGCGGAGTTTTTAAATTAAAATTGAAAATTAAAAGATAACAACGTGTTTATAAATGATGTATTCTCGCTTATTGATTTTACTTTTTAACGTTACAAAGTATTTTCAATGCGCCATTAGTTGAAAATGGCTTGAAATTCATTTTATTTGATTATTAATTCTTATTTTATTTATGATCTATGCTTATTTTTTAAAACTTAGTAATGTACAGCTTGTCTTGACATTCAATATTATTTCATTAATGTTTTTTTTAATTCAATTTAATTTGTTTATTTTGTCGTGTATTTACAAGTTAATTTGTATTTGGTTCAAGTTTTAATTTACTTTCTGCGTCCTTAATAAGACAGTTGATATGTTTAAATATAACTATTTAAATATACAAAATGGCCCAATTCAAAGTAGCCCAGAAAATTTAGTAGAGAGGAGGAATATTCTTTTATTGTTTAAATGACCTGTAGCATTGTTTAAATATTGTTTAAATTACATGTAGCGTTATAAAATGCACTGGAAGTGTTCCCCGTTGACATCTATGCATTTCTAGGCACGTTAACAACTTTGCAGATACTGCCTGTATATCCTTTCTGGTGATTTTCCTGATAGCGTTGGTAATGTTCTCTTTTAGTTGGTCTATATTGTGATGATTATTTGCATAAAGATAAAATCATATAATGACAAATCCGGGGAACATGGTGGCCATAACCCTTTGCTTATTGTTTTATCTCCCGTAAACATGTCTCATGAACTCATACCAGTGATCTGTGAGATATGTGGCCTGTAGGGCCATCTTGTTGGAAACAAAATTGGATTTTGTGTTGTGGTGTCAATTATTCGTTAAGAGAAAAATTAGAGAGATCGGGCACTTTTAAGTAAGCTGCTTAATCTGAAAAAAAAACACATTGATAATGGCTTTAAATAAATAGCATTCTCAATACTAACATATAGATGACGTCACTGCTAAGAAAACATCCATACAATTTTATCTCGTACTAACCTGAGCTTCATCGGATTGTTAGTTTACCAATTACAGCCCGTTAAATAAATTTATTGTTGCAAATATTTGGAAGAAAAAATATCTAAATTTCATGCGTTGTTAAACCTTGCTAGAATATAAATGACTTCGTAAGTTTATTCAAACTCTGTCTCAACAGAAACAACGGTTAGAAAATGATATTCGAACTTTAAACGCCTTCGTACCGACTCAAATTGTCCAGGACGTTCAGGTTCAAATTGTTCCAGCAATTATCCCGGACTAGGTAAGAAGCTCCAGAGACTGTTCATTTATTTATATTTATTTATTTATTTATTTATTTGTGGACTGTTATCCTCATCTTTATAGTTGTTGTTTCGCCACGTTTCGTCCAGCTATCCTTTGGCCTTCTTCAGGTGGTTGATTGCGACGTGATAGGAATGCTGGGTGTCTTACCTGTACTCTCAGTAATTATTGCCTTCTATGGCCGTTGTCTCATCGTATATTTTTAAATAAATATACAAATAAATAAATCGAGAAACAAATGAATGAATAAAAAGCGAGACATAAAATAAAAAGTCAATAAATAAATAGAGCTTATCATTAAAATAAATAACAAATTAAAAAAATTAAAAATATATAAATAGAACTTATCAATAAAATAGATAGTATATGGAGTCACTACCAGAAAAGAAAACACAATCATGAGGACTTAAAATAGGAAAGTAACAACTATCTGGGTATAATATTACTTCAAATCAAAGGAAAAACTTAGGCCAATAAACAACTGCTAAGTTAAAATGAAACCAATACCTCCTCGCTACGACACCTTGACAACACAGGATCCTACTTTCCCCTAATCCTTCACCCCCTCCCACACCAAATCCCATTTAATCCCACATCTCTCCCCAAAACCACTACTGTCCACATGCATAAACTAGACACCTACCCTAATTTCTGAGCGTAAACCACACCTGAATATATTTTATAAAAAATGTAAACTTGATTCTCATTTCAATAGCATCCCCTATTTTCTTCTGACGAAGTGGTCTCTTTGAATTAAGATTTCACTAACACATGTATGCACATATGTAGCTACTAATGATTGTATAATAAACTGACATTATATATATATATATATATATATATATATATATATATATATATATATATATATATATATATATAAAAGGAATGTAAAAATACCAGCGGTGGTTGACGTTATGTTTTGAGAAAAATAGAAAAACCGAATGAAATTATTAAAATAATCAACGTTTCGTCCTTATTTCAGAGGACATCTTCAGGATAATTGAAGTAAAAATGCAAGAAAAGAAAAAGTCATAGATCGTACGAAAAAGAGGACAGTTTTTGAATCCTACCCATGTCGGGAAGGACAAACATATGTGTGCGTATGGGAAGGTTGGGTTGTTCGATGTCTATATAAACACTTTTAAAAATGCGTTAAAATAAATATGTACATTTTTTTCTTCTTCTCCTGTAAACTTATTAATTTTGTTGAAATATTTAAGGAAAAGCGGTTAGCCAGGATCTGTTTTGATATTTTGTTCTTTGATTATTATTTTCCCTATGCTAGGGGTTAAATGGTAGAAGCCTTTTCTTTGCGTAATAGTATTAGTATTCAATATTAGTGCTGATTCTAAAAGTATTCTTTTAGCTCTATCTATCACGTATTTAATAATTTTCGCTTGATCTAAATTAAATGAGTGATCGTGTTCTGCACAATGGTAAATGAGTGCATTTAGGGCGTTACCATTCCTTATATCTCTTCTGTGCTCGTTAAGTCTTAATTTCAATTTTCGCTGTGTTTCACCTATGTACGCTTGTTGACAGTTGTTACATGGGATGGAATATATACCGGCATCGGATGTGAGGGTTTCGGGAGAGTGCTTGGTAGTTTTTAATGTCTGTTTTATGGTTGAGGAAGTTGTTTGTATCAAGTGAAAACCAAGTCTATTAAGAGTGTCGTAGATTTTTGTATTTTTGGTGTGGGTGGGAATGAAAAGATGTCTGTTTAATAGTGAGGTATTTGTTTTATTTTTCTGTGTGTTTATGTTATAGTGTATTTTCGTAGCTTTTTTCTTTGCGTAAGAAATGAAATAGGATGGATACTGTAGTTTTCTTAAAACATTCGTAATATATTGAAATCCATCCTATTTCATTTCTTACGCAAAGAAAAAAGCTACGAATCATCTTAGGGTGTGATTTGAGAGATCATTGATATAGACCAGAAAGAGAGTTGAGTCCATGGATTGACCCCTGAGGGACTCCAGCATTAATACTGTGAGCTTCTGATTTCTGCCGATCAACCACTACTTTTATGAACCTATGATAGAGAAATGATTTAATAACTGAAGAGACATTTTCAACTATACCCTAGCTGGAGATATTGTGGAGTAGACTTTTATGGCAGATCCTATCAAAAGCCTTTGATATGTTTAAGAGCAATTGCCCTAGAAAGGAAGCCTCCTTCGAGAGATCCGCTAATCCTATGAGATATAACTGTTAGCACATCTGCTATAGATTTAGCACAACGGAAGCCATATTGCATGTCGATAAGGAGGTAATTTTTTCTGAGGTCGTTGACTACTTCTCTATTTAACACAGATTCCAGCAACTCACTCATGACGCACAGGAGACTTTGCGAGATAAAATGATTACATTCTAGAACCAGAAAAAAATTAATATACATTTAATAAAATACGTGCAAATAGAAAAATATAAATTACAAACTGAAATCAATATAATTAATATTAATATTTGCATCTACTAATAAAAAATAAATATCGCAAATTGGCAACTTATCTTCTAAACGTCCCCATCTTCAATGCATAACTATTGAGGTTCATCTTAGCTTTATACAGCTCTAACTTCAACAAGATTTAAAAGAAAGCGTCGTAACGTGCCATTGTATGTTTTAAGGAAGACAAGGTCCAGTGGAGGAGCAGAGAATACCACTGTCGGATATTTATATGCTATATTTTAAATCAGCTTCCGAGATAAAATCATTACATTCTAGAACCAGAAAAAATAATATACATTTAATAAAACACAATCAAACAGAAAAATATAAATTAAAAACTAAAATCAACATAATTAATATTAACATTAACATCTAATAAACAGAAAATAAATATTGAAAATTAACTATTTATCCGATAAAAGCATACATCCTCAATGCATAACTAATTAGCTCGCCTAATCTTGATACAGCTCTGCGTTCAACAATATTTAAAAATAACCGGCGAAACATAAAAATCTTATCTAAAAGAATATTTACCGAAAAATTGGCCGAAAAATATAAATAAATCTCAAATGTCAATGATAATTTTATTCGGGTCCAGATATCCAATCAATATTGATCAACATATCTGCTCATTCGCTCTTAAAAAAAACTGTGTAAAGAAAAGTATATATTGACAAATATTCTTTGAGGTAGAAATTATAGGTAATCAATTCAATTCGCCGGTGAAAGATTCGTAGGGAGACCTTTATAACATCATAAATGCATAAATTCCAATCACATGAAATAATATTGCTGTATTTACAAGTTTCCCAATACTTTTTTAATAAATTATCGATTAGATACAAAAAATTAACATATCTGTTTTTTATTGATTTTTTTACAGACCAACATTATATATTCTCAAACACACACACACACACGCACACACACACACACACATATATATATATATACACACATATATATGCAAATATATGGAAAATTATATGCATATGTATATACAAAAAGATTATATATATAAGTATATATAAAGATACATAATACAAAATTATATATATACATATATATACATAAATATATCTCCATATACATATACACATACATACACACATACATGATGATTGCTATTTACTGAAAGAAGATGGTATCTCTTCAGATTGATGCAGAGCATCCATGCACACGTAAATGCCTTTGCAAACCAGCTGCACTCTTACAAAACCATTCACAGAGATGACAGGGGAACTTGCCAGTATTCGGTGTGGTTTGTGGTGGGACTTTATTATGCACATTTGAGAGTTTTGCCTAAACGCTTGCTGAATTAGAGGCGCAACCAGAGTTATTACAGCAATGTTTTTGTGGTCTGAGCAAAAAGCACAACCTCACACAATTGTTGGTTATGCCTGACATTGTGTAACTTCACATGGTTTACTAAACCAGTTTTAGAGAGAAAAAGTCTGACGCATATTGTGCATATCAGTTTGTTTTGCAATTCGTCAGAAACTGAAAATTCATCCTGCTTTTTAAGAGCCTTCGTCGAAAGTGCATGCTTAAAAATCTTTTTCTCAAATTTTCTGCATTCTTCTATGCTAATTTTTCTCCATTTGTTTTTTCGATCCGCAGTTTGGACTTCCCATTCGTTTGTAACAATCCGTGAGGGTAGCCCTCAATATACCCCTAAACCATGAGTATGCTTATGCTGCGATCTCTTTCCTATAGAAAGCTCACTTTAAAACAATTGTTTCGATATCCTATCATCTCTCATTCCCAGTAAGTGTCCAATCCAACGCATTTGATTTTGAACGATCCTCATTTCTATGCTACAGCAGTTGGATTGTTCAAGGATAGCAATATCAGGAGTGTAGGACCTCTAACTGATTTCAGTATTCTACGGATGCACTTCTGATGAAAACTGTCCAGAGATTGTCATGATGATGATGATGATGATGATGATGATGTCCAGAGCTTTTCGATGCTTTCGATATGTAGTTCAAGTTTTTGATGTACACAGTAGACAAGTCAGGACACATGCCTCATATATACTGGTTTCACACGGATTCCTCTATTCAACCATACACGTTTTTCAAGCTTACAAAAACACAGCTAGCCTGGGCAATCTTTTGGGCTATTTAAGCATCGAAGATTCCATCCTTACTCAACATACTCCTAAGATATTTAAAGGCATCAATGACCTGCAATATCCTCCCGTCATCTAGAATAGTTGGTTCCATATATGGCACAATAGTTGGAGGTGAATACATAACAACGGTTTTTCTCAAACTAATAGTCCAACAGACAACCCTGCAAGCATTAGAGAATTTGTCTATTGCTGACTGCATGCCCTCTTCTGTGTGTTCAACAAGAACTGCGTCGTGGAAGGTTTTTGAATTTGCACTCAAACGTTGAAGATTGAACACCCCAACAGGACTGTCTTTAAAAATATAAACACGCATTGTGGCAAAGTAAATTAAAAATGTGCTGGTCTGTCACTTTGCTTGACTTCATTGCTCATTGATATTGGTTCAGACATTATACCATTAATGTTCACTCAGGCCTTTATGTTCTGGTGTAATTTTATTAGCATTTCCACAAAACGGCCAATATATCCACGTTTGCCTAGAATAATCAAGAGGGTATCACGATTGATGGTGTCAAAAGCTTTGGTCAGGTGCACAAAAACTTAGTACAAAGATACCTGTTGCTTTTTGCATTTCTCTGTTATTTGCTGAGCAGAAAAAACCCATGTTAACTGTCTCACTGCCATTTCAGAACCTTGACTGGCTTTCAGGAATGATGTAGAGGCAAACATGCATAAGCAGTTGGTTCAGCAGAATCTTTGCCAGCAACTTGCCCACCTCTTTTAGTATCGTGACTCCTCTATAGTCACCACCATCAGACTTATGAATTGAAGATTAGCAAAAATATTACATCTGCGCAATCTCTAGCAACACAACTGCCATGCCAGACGTTAAGAATTAGACCATGCACCGTTCCAGAAATATTTTCACCGGCAAAGATCAACAACTCTCATCAAAACCTGATGCTGTTCCAGAATGATTTGCTTTGACAGTGAATTTATCTCATCATGGGTGGGGCCACCACCATTTTATCATTAATTTTGTATTGGGGCAAACTAGAAATCACTGCTTCATCTGTAACAAATAAATTATCAAACAGAGCCTTTAAATACCATTTGTATCTTTAATCAAAACGAAGTACCTTTTAGATTTTAAAGAAACTATAGATGAAAAATTATGGTTCATAAGCTTGTTTTATTTTGCTAAAGAAAGCTCTTGCATTTTTACAATCCAAATACTTTTTTATTAAAGCAGACAATTCAGCCCAACACTTATTCTTCATCTAACATAGCTTGCACTGCAGTTTTCCTTTTGTTTCCTTGTAAGCGTCCTATACCGTTTTCTCTGTGTGTGCGAGGGGGGGGGTCAGAAGGAATAAGAAGTTTGTCGTGAGCTCTCTTCTTCTTTCAAATGGGATTGTCGATAACTACATCATTTTTAGCAAACCAGTCTCTGCTTTCATTTTTCTTAAGACCCAGACATTCTACATCAGTGTAAATTTGAACTAGTCTCACGTCCCATCAAATGTGGCGTCAGTGAATAAGTTCTTTAGATTCTCGCGTACTTTCACATTTTTCAGCTTAGAAACACCCGTGCGTTTTGACACTTTAGTATCACTTGGCCTCATTTTCTTCCTGATTCACATCTTGATTTTCTAACGAACAAGTCTTTGATTAGTATCATACTAAGTACTTCGCAAAACTCTACCTATACACATATACTGAAGATAATTTCGTCTCCGCGTGATGCCTAATGGCGAATATGACCATGTTTGGCTACAGGGTGTATCCGTGTTGCTTTGTGAATGAGTTTTTGTCGGTAGAAGGTGTTACACACTGCTAGTTAAAACTCTGTGCACAGCTAAAAGGGAAGAATATCATTATCGTTAGCTCTACCTTGTTCACCCCTCCCTAAGACATCCCAGATTTCATGATCAGATCCAACCCGTGCATTGAAGTCACTAGATAACAAAATTTTATACACATATACATACACACATACACACATACATACATACATACATTCATACGTACATATATTTATAAGCTGGCATTAAAAATGTAGGTGATTTAAAAATGCTTTGGTATATTTACAATTTAACTTCAGTGAAATTGTTTCCGATATACAAAGCTCCAAGTATCAAAATATTACTACATAAACACACTTTCAACTTAAAATGTCAGGGAGGGGTTAGGGTTATGTCGTGATTTTGTTCTTTCAGGCACTTTTGTTGTTGGAATCAACATTGGAATCGGTAATTATATCGGAATAGGTAAAATATAAGAATCCTCCCATAACTAATATGTATGTATGTATGTATGTATGTATCATGGTCGGGTCACCGGCGACTAAACTGGTTCCTCCACCAGACTTGTTTGGTGAGGAGGGTTGCTAGTCTCCCTGAAGGATTAAAAACAAGATCTTCCAAAGGGCGGATGAACCCTTTTTCGGGGTAAACGGCCAACTAGCACCATGATGTGTGTTTGTGTGTATGTATGTGTGTGATGGGGTGGAGAGGGCTCCCATAAGCTGTGGTGAAGACAACCTTTCTAGGAGAAGCAAATCTCTGATTTAAAAAAAAAACATAAAGCGGGAGACCAGTACCCGCATTATGCTGGTCTGCGGTTTAACTTGTTGCTGGCTATCTTGCGTTTGCTTGTTGCTGGATCTCAACATTTTGAACCGAGAGAGAGACTTAGTTGCCATACAAAGCTAACACTCTGTAACATCATCTGTGTATAGATACTCCCTCAGGCATTTGTCTATTAAAATGGTCCTGTGGCGATGGAAGTCATTTTTGGGCTCATGGACTTCAAGTGCCTGAGGGAGTAGCACTCGTCTGACAAGACGTTGCAATCATCATGTATGTATGTGTGTATGCATGTATGTATGCGTATTTGGTAATTTCGCGCCGTTTACAATACAAGCCTGGTGGATTCTGTCTTCGTTAGATTAATTTGTTTATTAATTTTTAAATTAATATGTGAGATGCATCATCATTATCGCCATCATCCGCAACAGCTTCAGTGTCATGAACAAACTTTTCATTTGAAAAATTGAACCATTTAGAACGCAAACCTAGTAAGATCTGTTTTCGTTGGATTTATTTGTTTATTCATTTTTAAAATAATATGTGACGTACATCATCATCATTGTCATTAGCAACAGCGTGAATGTTGTAAATAAACGTTTCATTTTTTTTTAAATTCGAGCCGTTTACAATGCGAGTCTGGTGAATTCTGTTTTTGATTGATATATGTATTATTTTTTTTTTAATCTGTATGAGTACATCATCATCATCGTCGTCATTAGCAACAGCATGAATGTTGTAAAGAAACGTTTCATTTAAGAATTTAGAGCCGTTTGTAATGCAAGCCTGGTGAATTCTGTTTTCGTCGGACATATTGAAATATCCATAATATAAATCTCACCTGTCTGTTTAAATGTATGTATGAGTGTATGTATGTATGTGTGCCTAAAAATTTCGACAAAAGTGACGGATTTTCACGAGATCGGTATCGATTTGAAGCTCAACCCTTCGGATGAATAATATCGAAGAATTAGCTAAAAACATTCATTCCTTCACCCTCAACTGGACACGTATCTATAAGGAGGGGTCGCTTTTTTCATAAATGCTTTAGAAAGGCATCCCCTATTTTCGATTGACTAGCCTTAATTTAAACCTTCGCCACTTCCGGTTTGACAATTGACGCAACGGTAAAGACGTTACGTTTTTTTTTGTCACGGTCTTTTTCTCCTTCGCGGAACGGGTTGGAGTCTGCCAGCCTACTACCACTTTTTTTTGCTCAACCCGCACTTCCAAACACCCCAGCAACGCCGGGCACCCAAAATAGTTATATATAAAATAACAATTGCGTCTGATCGTTGTCTAGTGATCATATCCATCGTGTCTGATGACTAAACAAAGGAATTTAACCCAGTCGAAGTATTATATATTACATCAGCAAGAATAAATGTCTATGAAATAGGTTACATTACATTATTATTTCCAAATCCATGATGAGTTTGGAGATTAGTGGTTGCCTGACTTCTGTACCTGGAAGTATCTTTCCACAAGTCAGCGCTTTTGTGAGAAGGACACTCAGGAAAACCTGCAGCTGATACAGTTACCAGTTATCTTACACTTGCTTGTCATTGGATTCTGACTGTGGATGCTCAGTGTCGTACAAGCATTTATCATTAAGATCATTTTGTACAGACGTTTCTTCTTTACAAGTTCTGTGGCGATAGAGGTGAATCGATATGTACAGACCTAACAAGTTGGAAGTATATAGTCACAAATCTGCACACAGGCGGCTTAAAGCTTATCTTAACATCGCTACTGGTTTTGAGGGAGACTAAGTAGTTTCGGTAGGGCGTTTTATGACTGAGAAGCCCTTTAAGGGACAGCGCTGATCACACAGATCATGGGAGAGGTCTAGAAAAGGTGACCTAAAAATCAGCTGTTCCTATTTTCAGCTGGTCAGTTACCTGCGGCTAACGTCTGATCATTTCTGCAAGGGAAATAAAAGAAAAAAAAAACGTGATTTATTCTAAAAAGAAAATTAAATTAAATATTGCTACCTGGAACGTAAGGACACTTCTTAATAAAAAGAGTCGGTTAATCCAGAGAGAAGAACAGCTATTGTTTCCAGAAAATTAGCTAGATAAAATGTGAATACTGCTGCTCTATCTGAACCCAATTTAGTGATATATATATATCATTATATATATCATCTACATCATTTACTTTACTTTTTCAAAATTTTGGCCGTAAACACTATCAATAATTTCACCCACTCTTTATCTGTGCCTAAACCTAAACGTGGATTCCATGAACAAATCTTCTTTCTAAGAACGCCACATCTGTGGAACTCTCTTCCGTTTACCTGCTTTCCAGCTGACTACAATATAGCCGGATTCAAGTCCAATGTAAACAAATTATTGATGAGCCGTTCCCCTTAAGTAATCCAATTTACCAAATTTACACTTCTAACGATTACTATGATATTGCCATTTTGACCACTATACACTCTTAAACCCTTATCTTAAAGTGGCGTCTGGACCTTGATAAGTGGTGATTCCTTTGTAAAAAAAACACCAACTTTTGGTACATTTGATAATTATTGCGTGGTTTCTTACATTTGTCGCAAATTGTACGATTTAATATTAGGGTAATCAACATCAAGAATACATAAACGCCTCCACCCAGAGTTCGTACAGCTGCATCAGGTAGATGATCGTGGCTAAGTGGTTAATGACATGAACAGACAAACGGGTGTGCCAAGTTCAAACCCAGTTCGATCAACAATAACATGTTCGCAAACTTCACTCGGTTCTTTTTGTAATTAGCTAATGTTTTCTACAAAAATGTCTATTTAGAAACGGAGAAACGAATGGAAATGATTAAAAAAAAGATCATCTGATTCATACGAATTTATGAGGATGTTCAATAAATTCAGTAGGATCAGTTAAATTCAGTCTGAGTGTTTTTTTTTTTAAATTCACATCAAATTAATAATTAAATTAATCCGCCACAAACAATAGCGTTTATAAATGATACGTTGTATGCGATTAACTGAACAGAAGCTGCTTTTCCACAAAAATGTCGGGGAAAATAACGGCGCATGCCCTCTCCAACAATATCTCTACTTTTATATAAATGTAATTGTGTATATGTGTGAGTGCGTTCTCTATAGACTCTGAAATGGCTGATATTTTGGAAATTTCATAAGAAGGTATTTGATGTTTCTGGGAGTTTTCTTACACGTTTTTTTTTATCGGAATGCGTTTGATAAATATCGAAAATCGATAATCAGAAAAAATCCGATTAAAGAAGGAAGTTCAGTTTTGATCAAAGTTTACACTTTTATACAGCCTAACATTACAAGTGTATTTAAAAAAGTTCGATCTCCACACAAGCAGAAAGGTCCGGTCTATAAAATTAACTTTAGATTCTTTATAAGACAGGACACATTCGAAATGAATGTTTCTTTTTAGAGCCCATCTGAACCAAGATACTTGACTTTTGTACATTTAAATTTAATTCAAGTGCTTATATAAAAATAACTTTATAAAATCAACAGTAGGTTATTTGATAAGACAAGGACGCGTTGGAAATGAATGTTTCAGTTTAGAGCACAATTGGGTCATGATACTTGACTTTTGAATATTTAACTTTAAGCGAAGCCATTATGTACAGATACTTTTATAAAATAAACAGTAGACTCTCTTCAGTACAATGTAAACTATAATGTATTCTAGACTAAGTCACTGCAGATAGGCATGTTCAGCTTAAACCTGGTATACTGCAGGGAGTTTCTAACTAGAGGAGGCAATCAATCGATTTAATTAAAAAAAACCGGTCGATTTCAGCGATTTTGAATACAGTAAAAGTATGCATTTAATCCCGGACAAAGTCGGGCCTCCATGCTAGTGTATATATATATATATTGTAATTACCGATTAGTAAATTCTTGATTTCGATGCAATCATCTATTTCTAAAGCTAAAATAAACTAAATATAGCTTATATTCAGATCCCTTACGCCTTGAACTGTGTTTCAAAAGTCATAATTATACACATGCCTAACTAACGAGAGAACTTGCATGTCTACTGGACACTATCCTCGAGAGCCTAATGGTCTTTCCGTAAAGGGTTTTGCCAGGATAATTTGGCACGAAAATACTTTTCCTTACAGTGTACGCTGACTAAATATGCAAAGTGGCATGTTATTCGCGGAACAAATAAAATCTCCTCACCAAGTTTAACCGACATTGACTTTTATGAAGAATGGTGCACTTTTCTCAAGTTATGTTACTTAAAGTAACAGTACGAATCCGGATACTCCACCAGACTAGATTAATTCTTCTTTTGGAGTCCAGTAAGAGCAATAGACCACAAAAAAGATATACTATTACATATTTAAATTGTTGATTAGGGAAAGAACACTATGTTCTCAAATTCTTTATTAAGTCAGTGTTTGGTGTAAAGGAATATTCGGATATCTATGTATTTCATTTATATAGCAAGTGTTAGTCCTAGGAAGGTGGGGGCCGTTGATTTATGAGAACTTCGACTGAAGTAAGATAACTTAGATTTAACATAGATTTAACAATCGTTATAGATCGACGACAATGCTATATCAGTTTAAGCATGAATGACAAATTAATGGACAGGACTGAATATATTCGGCCATTCACTATACGCGCTCATGGCTGAACGTTCTATTTGAACTCCGTTGATATGAATGGACGCATGTAACAACAAAGAATGAATTAATAACTAAATAAAATGAAATGATTAAATTCGAGGGACAGTTAAATGAGCAATTAAATCACTAATTAGACGTTGATCAACGGTAGAAACGCAAGCGTATTTTCCTACGCATTATTAATTAAAAGAAACTGTCACTTTAATTTATCCAATCATTATCGCCATTTATTTTCCGAATCAAAATTACTTGTTCGGAAAAAGAAGGTAAAAGATGATTGAAGCTTAAAAAAACAAAAACAAAAAAACAAAAAACAAAAAACAAAACAAAACAAAAACAAAAACAAAAAAAAACAAAAACAAAACAAAAAAACAAAAACAGTTTCAATTTTATTGAGACTTGTTGCCTTCAAGATGTGTCGACTTATATTTATTAATAGAATAACCTATATTCCATTCGGGTCAGTGGGTCGATTCCTACTTCAGACGCGTGGCGTTTTTATGATGGACGGCTGACCTGTCGACTATTATTGGAGTTTATGCCCGCTACAATTCGACTTTCAAATTTTGAGTATATTGCTTTATTGGTCGGATCGAAAACGGCAGTTTGAATCGTGTAAAAAAATGTACACAGCGATTTTGTTCACAAGCCTATTAGATTGATTTATTTCTGTCTGTCCGTCTCTCGTGCGCACGTACTCTCTATACCTCCGTAGGTGTTTCGTGCAAACTATCTAGAAATGAGAGACTCGAAAGCTTATGAAAATAAATTGTAAAGCGTCCATCGTTCCAGGCAATTTTTGTCTCCTGTCTCTGTCTTTATTTGTCAGTCTGTTCCCCTGTTTGTCTCTTCATCTCTCTCTCTTTCTCCGTCTCCCTCTGTTATTCTATGGTCTCTCCGCCGCTTCCTCTATATACCCAAGGGTGCTCCAGTAAAGTAATCGAAACACCAAAATGTGCTGCGAAGCGTACTGAATTCTTGAATAAACGAAATCACCGCCGGACATGCTTACGTATTTTTACACCTCGCTCTTGAACACAAGGTCAATACTTCCTCACCACTGTCGTCAGACTTGTAACAGCCTTCATTACGCGCCTGCAATCACTTGACTAGTTTTTCTGAGTCGAGATCGATGGCAAGACCATCAAGTAGACCCAGATCACGGTCGTCTTCCTGAAGGCTGCCAAGCGGAACTGTTCGCCGTTATATAGGACATGGTCATCAAAATGTATGACTAATTTCATACTAGTCTTTAAATAGTCGTCCTCTCCGGCGGTAAATATATAGGAATATAATGTAGTATATAACTTTAACTATACTAAATAAACAATCAGGTCTCTGCATATACAACTTTTGTTTTTACTGCCTACTTCGTTTTCTTTGAATCAAGCTTCAGGGTTCGTTGCAACAATCTGCATTGTTGTGGAGGGACGGAAGGCATAATTATGCTTGTCCTGTTTTTCATGAGTTTTCAGCAAAAGAAAATGTGTTTACAACTCGATCTATTTACATTAGCTGAATTGTGCTCCAGATCCAGCATGAACAAATCGAGGACACTTACATAAACCTATCAGACACTAAAATACATAATTTTTAAATAAGTAATACGTGATAATTTACAGCGCATAAAGTAGATTAGTTTATTGTTCCTTTTCATTTATATATATATATATATATATATATATATATATATATATATATATATATATATATAGCAAAAATGGTAATTAGTAAAAGCCTGAAGAAAGTGCTCAATACTATTGCAGAGCAAATATATGTTTATTTTTTTATTATCGTTTTGTCTGCTTAGTTATACATGTTTCGATTACTGAATCGTATTAACGATCCAGTAACTTCATCAGACATTACAGAAACCTAATGTAATGTCTGACGAAGTTACTGGATCATTAACACGATTCGGTAACCGAAACATGTGTAACTAAGCAGAAACAGTGTAACCTTGGATGGTGTAATGTAAAAAGACTATTTTTAAGATCGTCAAGCCCAAATATCAGCTGACGTGATATTGTAAATAAGGAAAGACGGAATTTGATCAGCAACATTACCATTATGTTTTTATTTATTTAACTTTTTTTGTTTGCGAATTAGTCCACCAGGCAAATTATTCCTCGTAATATATAATATTCAATAAAGGATTGATTCTATAATAATACATACGCAATATGCATAAATTAAAATATCATGTTTAAGCGTATTGTACGGCCGGGCAACGCCGTGCATCCAACTAATATATATATATATATATATATATATATATATATATATATATATATATATATATATGTATGTATGTGTGTGTGTGTGTGTGTGTGTGTGTGTGTGTGTTAGAACGATTAATCGGAATCAGAAATCAGATATTCGCAACTTTTTGAGGTATCCGAATCGGAAAAAGTTTATGCATATTCCCAATGTTAAAAAGGATTTAATTATCTTGTTTTATTTGATTAAAAAAAAAAAATCTTCCACTGTTAGTAGTAATAAAAAAAATGATAAATATGTATAGATTTTAAAACACGAGTAAAAAATTAAAATCTACAGATCACATCTTACACAAGTGTATTTTAACGTTTGAGTAAATCATATGCACATTTAATATGTGTTTTTACGGTGATCAGGAAATAGTAACAACTTTATAGTTCCAAATTTATAGAGATTTATAAAGAATCGGAACTGGAATCGATAATTGTATCGGAATCGGGAAAATATTGGAATCGTTCCATCAATAATATATATATGCACACACACATACACACACACACACACACATATATATATATATATATATATATATAAATATATATATATATATATATATATATATATATATATATATTGTATTGGTAGTAATTATTTGTAAGTGTCCCCACCAAAAGAGTGCTCAATGTTTCGACAGAGCCAAAATACGTAGGGCAATGTTTGAGTTGAAACAGCCAGAGATGTCCTTGGCCTGACGAAGCGATTCCCGTACTGGGTTTTCGCTGAAACATGTATGCTTATGTGTAGCCATTTGTTTGTAAACTAAATTCACACACACACACACACACACACACACACACACACACACACACACACATATATATATATATATTATTTAATATAGACGTCGTAAAAATATATATCCTCCTCCATAAAAATAAATTTTTCGCAGAACAGGCAACAACCCATTATTATTCTTCCAGACTTATAATAAAACGAACTAACATTTTGAAATAAAATCATAACCTAGAATTTTAATTGTATAATAAAAAATTGAAATAAACATGTTTAATATTAATAAATATTCGGTTTTTATATGATTCACACGCGAATCGATCTAAACTATATCGAATTTGTTTTCACTGGGCAACAGTTTTTTTTTTCTTTTTTTTTTCTTTTGAATGTTGTCATTATTTTTGCGACTTATTTAGCGGACTTTTGCACTACTGAATACGCCAATGGCATCCGTCTCTCCACAATAGACCAGATTTTTGTGTTAAGTTATATCAGATCTTATTACAAAACGATTATATTTTTGTGGCATTATCAGCTGATTTTTGTCGACACATATCATCCTAAATGTTTGTAATGGAGAAACTGGTTTTGCCAACAACATATATTAATTACCTGATAGAAACATCGATCAGGGTAAGCTGAATAACGGGCTGTTAATACAAATATATACATAAATTGTATGTTGCTTCACCATTGGTCAAACTTCAGGGATTTGACTTCCGTTTCTTTTAACTCCGGGAACGCTCAACAGCAGGATGGCTTTATTCAGATTCGAATAGTAGTCAGTCATCATCACCGCGTGTCTATCTCTCATGTCCAGGTGGAACCTCTCTCCCTGCGCGTTACTCATTAAACCAGGTTCTCCAGAAACCGGTCCATATGTGAGAACAGGCTGCACATCCTGACGGTCATGTTGCAGCCCAAGTTTTTAAAAGCAGTCATTACATGGTTTACAAGTTTCTTCTTGCCAAAACAGTTCTGCCTTCCACACTTCCAGTTCCACTTTGTTTACTGTTTTTTTTAAAACTTGATCTCTGCTAAGCTTTTGGATCCGAAGACCGTCAGAGATGCCGGCTTTTAACTTCTCCATGGTCAACCTTAGAAAAGTCTAGACCAAATAAGTGAAGCAGTCACCACCATTGTCCAGAGCCTTGGTGAACTGCTTGAGTAAGCCGAGCTTGATGTGCAGCGTTTGGAATAGTATTCTGTCTCTGTCCAGAGGGTTGTTGATGACGTTCCTTTCGTTGCAAGACATCAATTCCTCCCGCACAGGCCAAGCCTTCTTCGTGTATGCTGAGCTCTTACAAGATTTAGAGGGCGTATGACCAATTGATCCCTTTTCGACATAATCACTCAGAACTATCAGACCTGGACACCTCTTGTCATTAAAATAATCGCTTCCAATCAAAACAATTGTTTGACGTGACATTTTATCCCCACTCATAAAAAAAAACTACTTGTAACCATAGCTCAAAAACTTGACCTGCTGAGGAAAACCAATGTGACATTTAGATTCAGCGCATCAAATGTGTTCCAAATCTGCTGATTAAACGAAGACAACAATTTTGTCGTTGACCAATAAATTATTTTTACTTTTATATATGCACCCACTCCGTCGCGATTGAAAACGGGCATTTTGCTAAGCGAAAGCATCACTTTCTATTAGCGCTAATGCAGATCTGTTTGTTCTTCTACGGTTTATATTGTTTTTTTAGGTGTAATATGCCTATTGCTTGTGGATTGTGCTGATAGTGCAGTAGGTAAAAAGTCGACGGTCGAAAAACGGTTTGGTTCCAATGTAAGCTACAAGCAAGTTTCTCTATAGTCACACTGTAAATATGTGACACAATAACCCAGTCGACCAGCGGTTCTCTCTTTCTTTTACTGTCTTTTTTCAATCATGGCTTGAGGTAGGTGCTAATCTAGTCACACTGAAGAGCTGTGATCCAGCGAAATCGTCCATGGATGATTATAAATGCTCCCTATATTTGGTTAAACATATTGCGAAGTGAAACAACAAACTGCCGCCCGCGTATAAAGCAATGCTCTTTGTGTACACAAATGGAGCTTAGGCGTTTGGACAATGTTTGATCATTGTCATTTCACATACCCATCTTATCAAATAGCATAACTGTCGCATAGTGAGTCATGTTTCAATCCTGGCTTGAATTAGTTGCTAGTTTAGCCGCACTGAAGAGCTGGGATACAGCAAAACAGTCTGTCTATAGATGACTTCATATATATATATATATATGTATATATATATATATATATATATATATATATATATATATATATATATATATATATGCCCTCACGCAGATACACTAACAGTAGTAAAGTAAAAGCAAATGAATGTCAGTAAATCCTACTACTGATAAGCTTTCCTCTTTTAAAAAAAATCTCTGAAGAATTTTTACGAAGGGCTTTCACACCTTATTTACCTCCTTTTCATAAATAAAATTAAACTAAATATAGCTCACATTAATATCCTTACGCTAGCTGACGTGTACTACAATTCATAACAGTTAATTAATCTGTTTAGAGGTGAATCCGATATATATATATATATATATATATATATATATATATATATATATATATATATATATATATATATATATATATATATATACTATCATTTCAGCCCGGCATTGCCCGGGTGTTTGGGTGTGTAAAAAAAATAAGTGGTAGTAAGAAGGCAGGCTCGAAACCGTACCGTGAAGGAGGAAAAGAAAGGGGGGGGAAATGACGTCTTTGCGGTTACGACCATCGCCAAACCTGAAGTGACTTATGTTTAAATTAAGGCTAGACAATCGAAAGGAGAGGATAACTTTCCAAAATAGCGACAAAAAGCGACCCCCTCCCCGTAGAAAAGTGCCTAGTTGAAGGTGAAGATATTAATGTCTTCAACCAATTTTTCGATATTTGTCGTATGAAAGGTCGAACTTTAAAACGATACTGATCTTGGCAAAATCTGTCGCCTTTGTCGAAAGTTTTAGGCACACCTGCAAACATACATACATACAAACATACATTTATATATTGGTAACTGAAAAATTTCGACTCAAACCGATGAAAGAGCTTGCCCTATCTCTGAATACCCTTTATGTAAAATTTCAAATGTTTAGACCAGAAATTGTCTGAGTAATTTGGTAGAGACCGTAGAGGTCAATTTTTTTTAACTTTGACCCCTATTATGGCCCCTTAACATTTATTATTTTGGGCTCAAATCAAGTTATTAAGTTAGATCCATGTCCAAGGAACCTATATCTACAATTTCAAGTGTTTAGATCCAAAATTGTCGGAGGAGTTTGGTGGAGTTCTCAGAAATAAAATAGTTTAACTTTGACCCCTTAACAGCAAAATTTCTGACCGAAAACGGATCACAAAGATTTTCCCAAATCTCAGTACCCTGTATATCAAATTTCAAGTCTTTAGACTTAAAATTGACAACGTTATTGCGTAGGGAAATGTACACACATACACACACAGAGGCACACAGACACAGATACACAGACACGTTCACTTTTATATATATATATATATATATATGTAAAGATATATACACACAGACACACACACACATATATATATATTATGTATATACACATATATTATAAGGTGATATATTGTATAAAGTTTAGGTATTTATATATATAAAACCCTACAATTCCACGAGAATAATTTATTTCCTCGAACTGTCTGTCTATGTAACTCTTTATGATGTCTGTCGGCTTCCCGACTCACTATAACATTATTGTTTTCAAATCGAACGTCGGTAAATTTCTTTTGGGCTCTTTTTTAAACTAATGTAGCCCTACTCAAGTGCCACCATGACTGATCATGTCTAAATATCAATCTAATACCTTATCCCAGAGTAAGATCCGAGCCTTGATAAGTGGTGACCTCCTAAGTAATATATATATATATATATATATATATATATATATATATGTGTGTGTGTGTGTGTGTGTGTGTGTGTGTGTGTAGCATATGTACAGGGTGACCAATAAAAACGGGGCCCAACTCTAATTAGGCTCCGTTTCTTAGTGTTTTGTTCGAATGAAATGAAACGGTGGTCATAACTAATTTATTATATTCAAAACATCACATCAAAACACTAGGGGCTTTGGCCTTTTTTTCTCCGTTGACTGTAAATTGCTCAGAAAAAACAATTGAATGTCCTCTGTTTTTTTTTGGGGGGGGGGTAATCCTGTATGTTATGTCGTAGAAACACAGTGAAAATAAGAATAATCAAGTCGAGGTTCGGTTAAGGAACAAATATATTAACAATAATGTACAAAGATAGGAAAGCGTGTATATCTGCTGGGCACTCGGCTAGCAGTTGAAGTGTAGTCGCATCTCTCTCACCGGTGTTGGAATTACTAGCGCTATTTATAGTGCTAATCGGTGTAAATTCCTCTGTTCAAGGGAGGCCGGTATACCCCCCCCCCTTTGAAAATATCCCGTCTGGGATTAATGACGTTTTTGTTTTGGGTTCGCCCTAATCAATTCTGTTGATTTTCGTTTTCTGTTTGATCTTCTGTTCTCCCGAGCTGTCTCTGGTATGAGCACCTGAAAAGTATCAAACACTGTGCCCATGATGTCCTCCTCAAGCGATCTGGTCACCACACTGTTCGAGTATCTTTTTCCGAATTTGGTTAGTGTGACGTTTGTGCCTGAAGTCTGGTCCCTTAATCATGTAGACCATGTTGCCTATTTGTTTCTCAATAATGCCGGACTCCCAGAAAGTCTTATTATTTTTGTGAATCTTGTAGAAGTCTCTTTTGTCAACTTTATACCGTTTTTTCTCATCGGTTTTTTGAGGTTTGGTCTATCCTGGTTTGGTAACAACTTGTGAAAACTCGATCTAACCTTGCGTTTGAACATAACCTCAGCAGGTGTCTTCGATATTTCGATATTTGCATTCGAAGTGACTCCGTAGCCTTGTAAAAATTGTTGGATTGACTTATCCGTTGGCGACCCACTAGCTTTTTTCAGAGCTCTCTAGAATGTGTCAACGAATTTTTCTGCTTGTCCATTACTTCTTGGGTGGTATGGCGGAATGGTCATATGCTCGATTAGATGATACTCGCAAAAATGTTTGAATTCGGTAGACGTAAATTGCGTTCCATTGTCTGTACCATGCAGTCTACTACTCCAAACCTAGCGAATAGTTCATACAGGAAGTTAATAGTTACCTCGGATGTGGGATTCTTACATTTTAATACTTTCATACTTCCGGCCATTCAGATAGGTTGTCTACAACAATGAGATAGTAGAACACATCTAGCGGTCCTGCACAATTTAAATGAATCCTAGACCAAGGTCGGTCCGGGTTTGCCCACGATCCGAATCGTGTCGGAGAAACTTTCATAGCTAATGCGCATCCTCTAAACTCCTTGATATTTTTCCTTCTATATCCTCTATATCCTTATCCATGTTTGGCCAATAAACGAAAGGGCGCACAAGGCTTATTATTCTTGATATATCTGGATATCCTACATGGAATTCCTTGAGCATTCTTTTCTGTAATGTTGCAGGAATTACGACCCTGCGCTATATAACAGGAAGTTATCGCAAATTGAATGAATTTTTCAATCCAGTTCGTTATTGTTAATTCTTTCTTTCGTGCGTATAATAAATTCGTCTACCTCTGCCTTACTCTTAATCTCATCAAGCGTTACTGGAAGTTCTCTTATTGTGTCACATAACGTATTTTTTACTTCAAGATCCGCTTCAAATGCTGCTATTACCATATCCTCCAATGGTTCTGTCTGCTTAGGTATAAACCTTGATAACCCGTCTGCATGACCAATTTTTTTAGATGGTACTCCATTTGAAAATTGTAATTCAGAAGTATGGTACCCCATCTTTGAAGTCTATTCGCCGTATCCGAAAATCGTTAATAATGGTTTGTGGTGTGTTTGTAACAGAAATTGCCTACCGTGCAGGAAATGATGATATTTCTTTACCGCGAATATAATGCTTAACGCCTCTTTTTCAATTTGTGGGTAGTTCTTTTCGGCTGGCAAAAGTGATCGGGATGAATGTGCTATAGGTTTCACTTTTCCGTTATCCATTTTGTGTAAAATGCATGCTCCTATGCCATAAGAGATGGCATCGCTTGCAATTATAATTTCACGCTTGGGATTATAATGTGCCAGAAACAAATCAGAAACAATTTCCCGAAATATACTTCGCACTTTTTCGTCCAGACACATTTTTTGTCTTTCCTTAACAGTTCATTTAAATGCGACCTTAGTTTATGCATATTTGGCACAAATACATTGTAGTAATTTGCCAAACCAAAGAAACTTTGTAAAGACGCAATATTTTCTGGAGCAGGCATATTCTTTATTGCACTCGATCTATCTGAATCCGGCCTTCTTCCATGTTTATCGATGATTTGCCCCAAGTATTTTATTTTCTCCATGGAAAATGTACATTTTTCCTGTTTTATTTTAAATCCATAATCCTGAATCCTTTTGAATACTTGGTTTACATGAGCTTAGTGTTGTTCTTTGCTAGTGCTTTTCCTTAACACATCGTCCAATACCCTACTGCGAAAGCCAACCCATTTAACATAATGCCCATAATTTGCTGAAATATCGAAGCGGCAACTTTGACCCCAAAAGGAAGTCTGTTAAACTTGTACAATCCCTTATGGGTATTAATACATAGCAGCTTTGAACACTCCTCATCGATTGAGACTTGTAAGTGCGCGTCAATCAGATCGATTTTAGAAATATTTCCCTCGACTCAGTTTCGCAAATATATCTTCAGGGCTCGGAAGAGGATAATGGTGATCTTGTAATGCCCTATGCAAAGTCGGCGCAAACCCAAATCTCCTTACTGTTCTTTTTTATGTAAATCGTTGGTGCAGCCCACTCACTGTGATCAATTTTCCCGATGACACCCATGTTTTCGAGTCTTTCTAATTCAATGTCTATCTATTCTATAGCGGCGTATGGAACATTTCTTTTCTTTCTGAGCACTGGCTGTTCATTTACTTTTACGTCAAATTTTGCTACCGCTTTTATACACCTTCCAAGACCGCCTGAAAATAGTCTGGGAAATTCACTTTTAACTCCCTCTTAAGTTTTATGCCTCCATATTCGAATCCTCAACCTTTCGGCAAAATGAGCTTAAAGGCAAATCCCATAGTCTAAACTTTTCGAACAGATCAGTTCCAAAGTTTATTTTTGTTTGATTTTAGCATGACAAAAATTCTTGCTTTTTCGGCCCTGTTCTGGACAAAATATTCGTCAATAATTCTCCTTTTCGCCACTGACGCTTCCGCCGTTTTATGTGATTTAATCATAGTGGGTCTCCCAAGCCTCTTCCATGTCTGTACATTAATAATGGAAATGTCAGACCCACTATCAATCTGTAGCCTTACTTTCTTTTTAAACATTTTGACCTGTACATATTTCCGGATATTTTGTTCCTCTGGTTCAATTTTCGTAAGTTTAATGGATGTCTTTCTACCAGATTTTTTTCTACAATGCGATGCTTTATACCCTTTCTGGTGGCAGTTGTCATATTGTTTAAATTTTTAGGGATACTCATTGTACCAATGTTTATTTCCACACCTCCAACATGGTACAGCTTGATCTTTTCTCTGTTTCTTTCTCTGGCTATTTTTTGAAGTCGAATTTTTCTTTTGATGGATCTTTTTAATATGCCACACTCCGCTTTCCTCTTTGTCGCGACTGTCTTGTTTCAACGCAATAAACCGTTCACAGTCTTCCGCTATTTTTGTAGTTTTAAATTCGGTTCGTTTTCGAGTTTATTTAAAACACGACGCCTGATTTCAGCGTCTTTATTTAAGACCAACCCTTGCACAAATATTAAACATTTAAAATTATCTGATGATAATTCCTTCAGTTTAAAATCGTCGAAATGCTTGTTCACTATACTTGCATAAGTAGTGTAGTCGTCTTCCTCTCTTGTAGTAACATTCATACATTTATATCGCCTATGGAAAAGAGACGTTTTGCAGAAAACAGTTCTGTAAGTAGGGTAACTGTTCAACTTACTGGTCTTTTTTGGGGGGAGATTACAATTCACGAAGTTTGTATGCTCAGCTGTTCCCAATTTCCATAGCAAAAGCCTAACTTTTCTCGCGTTTGACCAGGCACCACAACACTATATAAAAAATATCCTCATATCGTCTATAGTACTGGACGAAAGTGACATCGTATTCTGGATTATAATTGAAATTTCCAATAGCGGCCCACACAGCTGTTTGAGAAAATGCGTTATGATTATCGTACGCTTTATTAACTGTGTCGCCTCCAGAATTTTTCTTTGTTCCTCCTGTGTTTTCATCAATATTTCCTCGAAGCGTTTCTGTTGTTGAAGCATTTTTTCTTCAGATGCTTGTTTAAATCTCTTCTCTTTCTATTTGTTGTTAAATTTGCCGCTTTTGCAACGCGAGATTTTACTCTGCCTGGAATTGGAACAATTCCAACAGCGAATCTTTGAATTTCGCATCCATCATATGAATTCAGTTTACAATTTACGCTTTTATTAAATAAATATTCCTTAGTAAAAAAATCAACCAAGTTTTCTTTCCCAATTCTTTTGTTTGAAGAACAACAGTTTAGCAGTCCTTTTGTAACTTAATTTGTTGAACGCTATATTTCTAGTCTTACTTGAAACAATTCAGCGAAATAACATTTGTTTAAAAAGTTTTTTTTTATTTGCACGCGTTTTTGCGTAGCAAAATAAAATCCGTCGCTTTAAATATCCGACCAATTCGTATGGGAAACTTTTAGTTTTTTTTTACCTTCTTAGCCTTTTCAAAAAATGACTTGACTCTTTACGTGTTTGCTAAGCACAAATGACGTACGCGAATAATTATTTTTCATAGTCTCTCTCTTTTTCTCTTGACAAAGTCAATCGTGTTTTTTTTTTCAAATCCCAGATGTTATCGAAATAACGATAAGCTTAGACGGTATGTGCTAGTTGGTTTGGGACATTTACCTTTGCAGAAGAAAATTCTTACAGTAGGAAAAATGGCTTCTGGTGAAGAAAAAATGAACCCTTTTTCCCTTTCTAAAACACTTGGTAAGTGTGTTCAATTATTAAATAATTGACAACATTCGCGTTTTTTCGCTGTAGATTTTGGTAGCAAGTTTTCCTCGTCTCCAAATTACTATTGTAGTAATTAATTCGCTGTTAATCCTTTCGTATCCAAATATCTGTTGAAATGACGAAGGTGTTCTGCCGTAAAGATGTTACGAATCTTTATTTACTTCACTTTTGGTGATTCTCTGCATTTCGATTCCTTGTCGCCAATCTGTTGTGTCGTGTAACAACAGTGAAAATAAGAACAATCAAGTCGAGGTTGGCTAAGGAACAAATATATTAACAATAATGCACAAAGATAGGAAAGCGTGTATATCTGCTGGGCACTCGGCTAGTAGTTGAAGTGTAGTCGCATCTCTCTCACCGGTGTTGGAATTACTAGTCCTATTTATAGTGCTAATCGGTGTAAATTCCTCTGTTCAAGGAAGGCTGGTATAACAATATATATATATATATATATATATATATATATATATATATATATATATATATATATATATACGTGTGTGTGTGTATGAGAGAGAGAGAGAGAGGGGGGAGAGAAAGAGATAAAAGTGAAATATGGGGTGGTGGGAGATAGAGAGATGCAGACAAACATTGATATATGAGTACCGACAGACGGTGATAGATATGAATCGATAATGAGAGATTGCTTAATAGACAGACGTAGAAATCAAAATAAATATTTCCATCTAATATCCGTTAACATGGGACATACTTCTCCTCCATTAACACCGTTATCAACGTAGATAGACACACACAAAATCCGAATCTGTTTTTTCTATCATTTTTATTATTATTCGTTATTAATTTGAAATAACAACGAATCTCATACGCAACAAAGAGAATGAACGCGTGTGTCGCCATTGTATTGAAACTGACAGATTTATTGAACAAAACTATGAATAAAAGAGCCTCTTCTTTCAATCGTCTTCGTGTGCATGCTTTGAACGTTTGTTCAACAATGGAAGCGAAAATGAAACAATTACTCCAGCTCGACAATTTCATGTGGATCTTATTAACATTTCTGACGTTCTTGCAATAACAAAAATGGATACTTCACAGGTGTGTCCATTTAATCTGCGCCGTTATCGAAGACGATGCAATTTTGTGGAAGATCCGATATTTATGTGCGAAACGAATCGGTGTAGAAAAGTTAACGCACTCATATAAGCTTGGCTTTTTCGTTCGTTTGATTTACTCTTTCCGGTTCTTTTTTTTTCACTTCTTTTTTACTTCCGAGGAATCACTAATAAAGTCACGGGATCGAAAATAGTAGTGGGTGTTGGATTCGAACGCACGCAAAAAATGAATGACTCCCAAAGCCACCTTCTTTCTTTCTCGAAATACTTGCCTCTTCACTTCCAAAAGCAAGTCAGTTTTCACAGAATCGTGTTAACTCAATACTGTTTAATCTCAAAATATAACAAGTCAATGTCAAATTGACCAAGCTTATAAATCGGTGATTTGGTCAATAAAAACAGAGTCTTCGGATGAGATCTGCTACGTGTCTCGACTCTCAATATTGACCAGTTACAATTTACCCACTCAGAGGTAAACTAACCCTCCCCACACACAACGTAACTTTAAAACGAACTTTCTGATGCTTTTGTTTATTTCTTTTTTAAGAACTTTAAAACTTCTCAACAAACTTTCAAAGTATATTTTACATCTCTGTAAAATTGTTGCTATATAAATATGTTTTGTTCGTTAATTCATCGTTGCTCGCATTCATCCAGAAAATCCCGTTGTTAAATTAGTAATTGTTAACTGGTGACTCATTCATAACATTCATGTTTTTTTCTCAATCTTTATCATTCGCCAATATAACTATATTTATCTTAATTGTCAGCGTTGCTCTTGGCCCTTTTAAACGCGTTGCTATCGGCAAAATACATTATCTGAAGCCAAAAGCGTCTCCATAATTTCGGGATGAAACACGATAAGCTAACATTTCTTTTTATTCATGGATAAACAGGTTATTACAACCCGGAAGCCATCCGAGAATAACGTAAAAGATATTTTTGCAATGTTTTTATTTAACAAAAAGTCTTTTTATACGGGTTATTATGCGTGGATCTTTTTGCAACTCATTTTTCTTACGGGATTTCAAATGTTATATTTACGTATGTGGGATATACTTTAATTCGTTATCTTCTTTCTTTCTATAACTCAGTTCTGTTCATGATTTTATGTGCACACACACACACACACACACACACACACACACATATATATATATATATATATATATATATATATATATATATATATATATATAAAGTTTGACTCATGTCCAAGTTACCTACATCTATAAGTTCAGGTGTTTAAACCCAAAATTAGCGGGGGAGTTTGGTAAATTCTGCAAAGACCAACTCTTTCAACATTGACCTCTTAGCAGCCAGACTTTCGCCCAATAACTGATTAAAAAGCATGCTACATATGTGAATACTCTTTTATGTGAAATATTAAATGTTTAGACCCAAAATCGACCGAATAGTTTGCTAGAGGCCACAAAGGTCCAATCTTTGGAGCTTTGACCCTTGGCAGCCAAATTTTCAGTCAAAAACCGATTAAAAAGCGTATACTATGTCTGAATACACTTTATGCAAAATTTCAAATGTTTAGACCAAAAAGTGGCTGAGTAACTTGGTAGAGACCGCGGAGGTCAAATGTTTTAAAACTTTGACCCCAATTTTGACCTCATAACATTTATTGCTTTAGGCTTAAATCAAATTAAAACGTTTGATTGATGTCCAAGTAACCTACATCGAAAATTTAAAGTGTTTAGACCTTAAATTAGCGGAAGGTTTAGTAGAGTTTTCAAAAGTCAAATCGTTGAACTTTGACCCCTTGACAGCCGAATTCCTGGCCCAAAACCGATTATAAGGATTTTCCCAAAATCACAATAACCCTTATGTCAAATCTCAAGTCTGCAGACTGAAAATTGACAGAGTATTTTGATAGAGAAATGTACACACACAGACACACAGGCAGACAGATAATTTCACTTTTATAGATATATAGATTGTCGACTTTACGGTTTCCTTTCCCCGCTGTTTTGTTCAATGCTTGCTTCGTCTTCTTCTGTAGTGCGTCTTGTTACGTAGAGTTTTTCTTCAGTTGTGTTGACGAGAATAGATTTTTCCTTGCACAGAAAGGAAGACTGTGACGTTCATTGTAGCTTAGTATCTGCACATCAAGTTTGGCTTAATCAAGCAGTTCACCAATGCTCTGAACAAGGATGGCGACTGCTTCACTTAGAAGTTGATGACGGTCCTCGGATCCATCAGACATCTAGTACGAAAACTCAATGAACGAATTGAAACTCGAAAGCGTGGAAGTCGTTCTGCCAGTGAAAAAGTTTCTGTGCAACAATAATGCAAGAAACTACACGGAACTTGTCAACAACATGCTGACTGCTTTCATAATGTTGAGCTGCAACTTGAACGTCAAGATGCACCCCTTGTTTTCACATATAAGCCAGTTTTCTGAGAACCTAGGATCAGTGAGTGACGAAGAGATGCAGATGAGCTATCAGAGTTGCTGGGATTCAGTGATGATGACTGACTACTGTTGGAATCAGAAGAAGGACTTTCCTATCGCCGAGCATTCTCTGATTTAAAAGAAACAGAAGTTCAAACCCTGGAGTTTGAACAATTATGAAGTAACATGCAATTTAGATGTATTACGTTCATCAATGCCTACCATTCACTTTACAGCAATCAATGTTTCTTTTATGTAATCAATATATGTTGTTGGCAAAATATTTTAGTCCCCCGACAAAAACAAGGTGGGCCTGTAAATTAACATTTTTTTTTAAATTTGCACAAACATTAAACATGATATGAGTAAAGAAAAGTAACAGAACGGGTTTTCCGGGGAAACTCCGGTTACCCCTCTAGGGTTGCCTTTCGGATAAAAATGGCTAAAATTGATAATTTTATGCCTATGAAAAAATATAATGCCTTGGATTTTTATAAAATTTTCTAAAAAGTTGCAACAAACTGATTTCTATATAATTTTGTTTGTCTATACTTCGCTATAACACTTGGGTGTGCCCCAGAGGCTCTTTTAGGGCTAATAAAAACACTCCATTTTAGGTACTATTTACCATGTTTGCCCCAAAATTTCTGTCTATGTTTATTTAGCAGTTTTGCGTGGTGCTGAACGTAAATTAAATATGTTAAGTCATTGGGAACTTCTGTAGATAAATGGGGGAGGGGCAATTGATGGACTTAGTCATTTCTTTTTTTTTTGCATGATGCAGGACTCAAATTTACATATGTTAAGGCCTAAAACTGCACCGTTTGTTCATTTTCACCACGATTTGATGTCCTCTGTGGGGCTTTTGGGGCTAAATGGGGGAGGACCAAATGCTGAACTCAATCATATGTGTTATGTCTCGTTCATGCATGCTCTACTTGTTTTCTCTTAAAACCATATTTAGGGTGATATAGGTTGATAAAAATCAGCTGATAATGCCCCCAAGATCTGATTTTTTTCAAATCAACTTAGTACAAAAATCTGATAAATAGAAATGAATGGCATTTTCTGATTTTGCAGAGCAGAAATCCGCTTAATCAGTCGTAGAAATCTAGACAACATTCAAAAAGTAAATGTTGCTCAGTGATCTAAAGGGGCGATTAGTCAAGTATTTTTTTTTACATTAGACTTTATGACGACAATGTAGTAGTGAGTTGGAAAGCAACATCGTGATATTCTGTATAAAATGACATTTTTTTGAAAAAAAAAGCTTTGTTGATGTAAGTTTCGCTTGATTATTATTCTTTGCTGTGAATGAAACCAGACAAGTTCTCGGTGTGAATGTTTTACATGGGCCAAATATTATAGCTTGATTGATTACATAGCATAAACATACCGATACGATAGAGAAAGACTAGCAACGAATTGACTGAGCTTCACTCTATGGTCCTCATTATAAAACATTTAAGGTAAATCTTTATCTACCCATAAACACTATCAGCAATTTTCTCTTACGCTGTATTTGTGTCTAAAACTAAACGAAAATTACACGAACAAAACTTTTTTTCTAAAAAACGTCCGTCTGTGGAAAACAATACCGCGGCAAACTTCTTACGGTTCTTTCCGTAAGTATCCGATGCGTTTCTAGAAAGAATTCTGACTAGAAAATTATCGCGGAAACTTATGCCAATATTATAATTTTCGGATCCTTACGATGATACGGATAATGGCCTTAGCCATGAAATATAAGCAATTGTTCAAAATTAAATAAAAATTTAGTATCTGCCAGAATTTTAAATTAAACCACATGAAATATCTGGTCCGAGTAAAAATTAGGTTTAAACACGCTGTTTCTCCAATGAAGATTGTTGGTAACATCAAATCTGTTGCCAAGGCCGCTGGAAAAATGGTGGAATCCTTCTATCGACCCTGTAGATATCTCACTGCTGATGCAATTCTATATCTATATAAGAACCAGGTACGTCCAAGGATGGAATACTGATGCCACATCTGAGCAGGAGCTGCTAGAAAGGACTTATCCTGCCTTGATAGAGTTCAAAATAGGCTTCGTAGCCTTGTGGGAGATGTCCTTTTCTCTTCCCTGCAACCTCTTTCACACAGAAAAGATGTTGCGAGTTTGTCTCAGCTTTATCCTTATTTTAATGGCAAGTGCTCGGCTGAGCTTCATTCTATGGTCCCCCCTCGCCAAACTTTCACAAGAAACCCGTCTAGCAGAAAACACTATCACTAGTTTCCCCCACTCTTTATCTGTGCTTAAACCTAAACGTAGATTCCATGAGCAAAGATTCTTTCTTAGAACTGCACGCCTATACAATTGTCTTCCGTTGTTTTGCTTTCCAGCTGATTACAATATGGTTGTCTTCCAGTCTAACGTAACAGGTTTTTGATGTGCCCTTCCATATAAGTTAACAAATTTACCGAATCTCCATTACTAACGGTTACTATATTGCCCAATTTCTACTGACCCTTTCCTTGAGTGACCTCTTGGCCTTGATAAGTGGTTATGCCTATGAAAAAAAGCAATCCCTGGAGAATATGTTCGAGTTACATTTAGTTCCATAAATATAATCTCATTTCATATTACGACAACATCTAACAAGATATTCGCTGACCCACAGACCCGGCTATCGCAGTCTTAGCACAAAATCAAATAACGAGTTTTTACCATAGCTAAAAGTTATAATCTGAGTGAAAAATAATGAAGTCGGTTAAAACTAAAGAACATAATTCTAAAAATAAATCTAATGTTCGCATTCTTACTTTAGTCTGCTATATTTTAGAGATTTAAATCTACCCGCGTTTTTCCCATTTTCCTCGTTCTTTTCTTTTTCTTAACTCTCCTTTGATTTTATAATTTGATCAAATTTACTACCTGGATGAAATCCATACACTAAAGACCGAACAGCGAGATCTCCATCTAGATCTCTACAAGAATGACACGAGGTATGCTGGAATCCTAACGAAACTCATTGCCACTTAGTTTATAGAGAAAACCAGTATTCTATATCAGGGAGAAATCAATGGTCGGCATAGTCGGAATATTGTATTTTGCACTTAGGTTGGCCGCCTTTGATTAATTCCCTAAAGTATTATATATTACCTGCATTTGTCTTAATGATTCTTACGACAGCAATGATTCTCTAAATCTTATGACGATAAACTGAAATCTGATTGTACATTTTTACACGTAATGTTTTTGTCCAAGTAGGCATATTTTCATGTGAACGTTTTATTATTATAAGTAGCTTTTATTAAGTATCCGCCGTTTTTGGCAACTTTCTCCTGACGAAAATATATTGATGAAGTAAAATATTACATATATGTAAAAATAATGAATTCAAGATAAAAAAAATCGAAACAATTTTATTATTTTATTCTATTATTTTCTTGTTAGAATTAACTGAAAAGCTATTATATATATATATATATATATATATATATATATATATATATATATATGAATATATATATGAATATATATATGCATATATATTCATACATATATATGAATATATAGTACTGTAAACAGTACTGTATGTGGATGACTGTAATGCTCCTCACCTTGAGTTGAGCATATTGAGAAGTGAAAAACGAATTACCATTAGCATATAAGCGACGCTCTTTTTGTAAACAAATCGAGCGGAGGTATTTCGGACGATGTTAAAACCTCGTTAAACTCACTACTCGTTCAAGCAGCCGCCAAAAGCGTAATGGTTAGGAGCCTTGACTGCCGTACAAACGGTCCGGTTTCAATCCTGGCTTGAGGTAGTTGCCTGTCTAGCCGCACTGATGAGCTGTGAAACAGCGAAACAGTACTGTATGTGGATGACTATATATATATATATATATATATATATATATATATATATATATATCGTGCGTTATCATTCCCAAAACTAAAGAAGTATTCAATACATACTCATATTATTTATTTTATTCATATGTTTTGTAGTACGTCTTACAAGTGTTTCGTTGAATAGCGGAGGTCTACCAAACAACTAATCAGAGACAGATATTTGTTCCTAAAAAGAAAAAAAAACAGTTGGAGATCTTTTTATTGGAATAAAAAAGGATGTGGTGAAGAAGAAAGTGTTGATAAATAAAAACTATCTTACCTATTGCTAGATTTATAAGCACACTTCCTAAAAAAGCACGACTGAATGCAAAACCAACGAGGATATATATATATATATATATATATATATATATATATATATATATATATATATATATATAGAGAGAGAGAGAGAGAGAGATATCCTCGTTGGTTTATATTGGTTTATATATATATATATGTGTGTGTGTGTGTGTGTGTGTGTGTGTGTGTGTGTATAGTAATTTATAAATTATATATGGCGATTAAGCTACACTGAATATTCCGCATTTCATCCACTCTAGGACTCTTCAGTCGATGAAACGCGGAATATTCAGTGTAGCTTAATCGCCATATATATTTTTTAAATTACTAACTAGCTCTACCTACATATTGAACACTTTTGAAGTAAATACTTAAAGTTTACGCATAAATCTATACTTTCGTATATTAATTTTATGTGAGTAAATTAAGAGTAGTTATATATGTATATATATATATATATATATATATATATATGGAGAGAATAATGGAAATAGTATTCCGACAATACAGAGAAAGGAAAAGGAACAACCCCCCCTCTTTCTCTCTCTCTCTCTCTCTCTCTCTCTCTCTATATATATATATATATATATATATATATATATATATATATATATATATATATATATATATATATACATAGCAATGTCTAAAATCCCACTCAGATTAAAGGCAAATTTTATTATAGCATTACCAAGCGTATTTGCATGCAAATATTAATTTAAAAAGATCAGAGTTCTGAAAAAAAAAAAAACATTTAGTGGGCAAGAGGGGGGGTGCGGAGGAAGAAATCAAAAGTAATTGATTTTTTTTTTCGTATCCTTCACGACTACATGTGTATTTTTTTTTTTTTTACTCAGTCCATTGATACCTGCTGAAGTGTTATTAAAAAACGGAAGGCCGGAGATTGTAAGAATACGGTTTGTTTTTGCAATGTCGACACGCGTAGCGGATAGCTTTAGAGGAGTCGATCTGGCGGGCTCGAAGATAAGTCGGGGTTGCTATCTGAGCTGATATTATACGAAACCCGAAATCGGTAATGAGAGGAGTGTATCATTGGTGATCGCCCATGAGACACTTGAAGATTGATATTTCACGATCTCTATTTATGCATTGTGTAGTGTTGCAATACATTAAAAGAATATTTGCACAGAATATACTATGTGATTATAAAAGATATATAATAAAAATGTGTATTATAGCAATAAATATACAAACTCTAACAATGGAGGGGTAAAAATAAAATCTCCAAAGAAAACAGTTTTGCACCATTTTATGTTCCTTTATGAGGATTGACACTGTAAAATGTTTTTGACTTGTGATGGGGGTATATATTTAAATTCTGCCCACATCAGCATTATGTGGCCCAAGGCCGGAAAGTGGGAACCCCGCAGGCTCCCCTAAAGGAGGGACACTCCTGCAAGCAATAAACTTGCCCCACCGGAAAGTCCACCAGGTGCTGGGCCGGTTCCCGGCCCCCTCACCTGTTGGGCTGAGTGTCAAGTGACGAATCCTTGACGTGTACTACCCTGTCTCCCTGCAGCCGAAGCCGCAAGGAGACACATCCCATTACAATGAACTTGTGATGGGGGTATGAAACGAATGGATCCGCCATCTTGGTTACTGATCTGAACTACGCCGCCATCTTTGTTAAACATAATATCTCAGAACTTAAGAGGTTAACTACGCGACGGACCGCATTTACTTCTTGGTCACCATCTTGGTTACTGATTTGAACTACGCCGCCATCTTTGTTCAGCACAATGGCTCAAAACTTAACAGACATAAAGACATAATGCAACAGATCCTTTTTGCGTTAATCCTTATCTAAGTTTTATCAAAATCGATTACATGATCTGAATTTTGTAAAATGTCGAAGATTTATGTCATAAATTCAAGGGACTTCAGAGAAACGTAAACATTGAGAATCTTGCTTAACTGGTGTCCGATATTTAAGAATCAAAATTGATATAATCTGAAATAGTAGAATTTTTTATTCAGACCTTTTACTTTATAAATTCTTTTAATTCAAAGAAAGTGAAACATGGAGACTATTTATTAAGCTATGCCTAATAATTACTGTTAAATTTCGCTAAAAATCACAGATGTCTGAATGTTCTCAAAGGGCTGCCATTACATTTTGATCCTTTCCCTACAGCTAACTTACGTAAACTTAAGAACTCACCCATCCTCCAACGCACGAGACAGTCAACGTGTACCATCCTTTTCAATATGAAGCCAGATCCACAATGTCTACCCAGCTTCATCCTCTGCGAACAAATACCTCTCAATTGTTTGCTTTCAGTTAATTTTTCATTTTTCTTTTATTCTTTTTTATTGAAAAGTCCATTGGTACACCTGGTGAGAAATTCTGTCCGTGCCAAATCTTATAGTACGTCAGAATCAGTCGAGATGTCGTTTACCGATTATTAACGATAGCATCTGTTGGTTAGTGCAGCCTTTTACTTCTTGGTTGCTAGTTGGACCGCTCATTTTGACCTCTAGAATCTCTGTGAGACACTTAAAATCAAACTCATCTAATTTATTCTCTTGGCTGATTTGGAGATGCCAAGTTTCGCTTCCATGATACAGCGTGGACAATATGTTGCTGTAATAATACCCAAGCCCTTCCACAAACCGTAATGATTACTTGTTTTCTCCAAATTTCTTAACCCGGTTGCTTAACAAAATAAAATGGATATATGCATGCTACTTCGTTAAATCAACCTCATATAACGTTGTAATCGTAAAGAAATTATTCATTGTTGATAAAGAAAATGTTAGTAAATTATTTCAACAACAAGCAAATGACAATTTATCTGACAGACATCTCCTCTATGCTAATTAAACCAGGTCTGCTTTCGTTAGAACTGCAGAAAATTCTTTTAACTCTCAGACTCTTGCCCCGGTTCACCTACTACACTTACTTATATTTAGTTAAAAACAGTGACTTATACTTGTGGTCAAACAATGAATTATGTAACAGCGTAAAATTCGGAGTATTATGAAACACGCTGATCGAATAAAGCTACTAATATAGAAAATATTTAATATGAAAATGATCTTGATGTTATATTTAACATCACTAAAAATGCACCAGAAATACTCTGAGTCCGTCATCGGTGATGTTTTTGTTTCGCTACTTGTTTCGTTTATTTTAATCATGATACCCGCTCTATCAACAACCCAGGCATTTATCAAAAAATTCCCTCCCTTCAACTACGACGCCGAACTACGCATCACATAAAAATTGTAAACTAAATTACCTGAAAGAATGTGTGGCATGAATACTCATGCAATGTTTACAGTAATTAAAACTTCCTCTATTTAAAACCTATGTCTAGATAAACCAAATTACTTGCCAGAGAATAACACAGTAGACCTCAATGCCAGCATCTTTTATTTCAAGGATTAAAATGTACACTGTTAGATACTAATGGAAAAGTTAACAACTAATAAGAACGAAACTTGAGACAGGAGATGCAAATTGAGCTTGCTCTTTTAAAGACCAAGGCTGTACTTTACAGAAAAAAAAAACGTGACCAGGAAGAGAGCTCCACAAGCTTGTCGTTATTGGAAAGAGGTTAATGGACTAAGAAGCTGTATTGCAAATGAGCAATAAAGCAACAACGAGTCAAACGAGCTGGAACAAAGAAAGCAGAGAATAAATCAGATGATTCGGAAGAACACGTGCCATCATAATATTTACTAGCGGAAACCGTGGAAATTCCATGGTAGTTGCAATTTTTTAAAATGCATTATAAATAAAATGAATAAAAATAAAATAAAACAAAAAACGACGAATTTAAAACAACTTTTAGCAAATTCTTGTTTTAACCTTTTAAAGCTAAAAAGAATTGATTTTTTAAAAAATTAGATTTTTTTCAGTGAAAATTATACACACAACACATTGTTTTGTTTTTACTGAATAATATATTTTATAAATTATAAAGGAGCAGATGTTAATTCTCTTGCACATGTTTTTAATTTTAAAAAGAAAATATATAAAGTATAATACAGGGTGACCCCAAAAAGCAAAAGCTAAATGGAGGCCATCTAGAACACATGCTGTATAATGGAGAAAAAAAGGCCAAAGATCCTAGTGTTTTGATGTGATGTAGTTAGGTCCAAAGTTTCATTTCATTCGGACAAAACACTAAGAAACGGGGCATAATTAGATTTGGGCCCGTTTTTTTTTTTTTTTGGGGGGGGGGTGAATCACCCTCTATAATAAGTAAAGTCTCCTCTCAACATGGCTTTTATTTAAATTATAAAATAAAGTAGCCAATTCGAAACCGTAAACAGACAGCCATGCTTTTTTTCTTTTGAAAACGTTTGAAGAGGAAATGGTTTTAATGATTTTAACTGATAAAGAGCGACTACAAAGGGAGGTTAACCTGTTTCCCATGCATTAATATTTGTGATTGTGATGTTTTTTGTGACACCGTTACGTACGGACAAGTAAATTAATATTTAGATGAAAAGGCAGATTAGCAACATCACGTCTATGAGAAAGACATTGCAAAGAACAAGAAATGGCTGGCGCTAATCAAATAACATATTCATTGTATCAAAAACTCTCAAATGGTACAGAGATAGATAATACTATTATTAATGGAGATGTTAAGATAATATTCCTTTTGAAATCATAACTGACTGCCAGAAACAATACTATTTAGAAACAAACTGAACGATTGTCCTTCTTCTAAATAAAGGTCATTGTCAGCTACACATTCTTTAAGTGGATAAAACGGATATTTCCCCCTTTTATTTATTTTGAAATTGTAGGAACTAAATTATTTTGAAAAACAATAAATATTCTGATGTTAATAATCCTCAAACCAATAAAACGCGTGTCATTTCTAAAAATATATTAAAGGCCGCCCGACATTGTAAACCGACTTATCTCCCCAAAACATTGTTCCAAATAGTAGCTCCTTACGTCCAAGTGGCAATATGATTTGTTTGTGGTAGACATGACAAAAACGTGACGTAATGTGATTTTTATTTTGTTCAAATTTCATGACAGTATACGTACACACCTAGAATATTAAACGTAGATTTAAATAAATGACAATTACGTTTCTGAATTTTTTCGATGTGTTTTTTTTTTTTTAGATGAGATTAGATATTCTGATTATTTGGATTCTTCAGACTACGTTTCTCATCTCGAGTGACATTTTTACATCGTTTCGGTCAACGTAACCTCCGACCTTCTCCAGGTGTATCGTGTTGAACTCGATAATGTTTCTGTCGAACTCGGGAACTTGGACGGAATTTCGAACGGAACCCTTTATTTACTTCACGGAAGTAGCATGCTCTTGTTCCGTCAGCCATGACTGGATAGACAGGGACCAATGGCGCAGTAGTTAAGGTATTTGGAAAAATCAGTTGTAAAAGTGTGATTCTCCTGAAACTTCAATCCTCGTTGTTGGCAACCTAAAAAATACAATCACACTTATTCATGGCTACCTTCATGAAGTAAATAAAGAGTTCCGTTCGAAATTCCGTCCAAATTCCCGAGCTTGACAGAAACATTTCACTAGTTTGACAAGACACACCTGAAGAAGAGCGGAGATTACGTCGACCGAAACGTTGTGAAAATGACACTCACAGTAGCCTGAAGAATTCGACTAAATGACAATTGCTACAAACTTATCTGAACATGGTTAACATAAAACAATGCGAGAATTACTAAAAAAAAAAAAAGTAAGATATGTTATTTGGGTACCTTGGGTCCACCGTTATTATGTCTAAGTAAATCCTAACGGAGGTCGATCGTAAAATTATGACTGCTATATCCGCCTTTGCATACGACACAACCACGTTGAGACACTCTCAGCCCCCAAATCAACAGAGATTAGAGCATTCTTTTAATGTTGATTTTGAGGCGGGAGTTTAGTTCTGTGAAGTTCTAGGAGGTCTATCCTCCAAGGCCTTTATTTCTAATCGCCTGAGACGCCTTTGCCGGGGAATGCCGACGGGACTGCCCAGACACTTTTTTTGGGAGAAAGCATGTTTTACAAAAGTAATTTAGTTGTGAAAAAAAATGCGTTACAAAAATAATTTATTTGGTAGAAAAAATATTTTATAAATATAATTTATTCGGAAAAATAATTATTTTACAAATATGATTTAGAAGAAAAAATGTTTTGGTAAAACATAATCATTTGGTGAACTGCAATTAGAGCATCGACTGAAGATCTGGTAGAAAGCTGACTTAACAAGAAGGAATAATAGAAAATAATAATGGAAATAAACGAAGCGAAATTGCTCTAGTTAAAAAGACTGAATAACATAAAAAATAGTATATTCTCTATTCTCTGTATCAGTGCCTAAATTTAAATACAAATTCAATGCACAAAGTTTCATTTCTAGAATTTCCCGCCCATGGAACTCTTGCTTTTAACTCACAACAACACAATTGTTTTTAGGTTTAATGTAAACCAGTCCTTGTTGAGCCCTTCTTTTAAATAAGAACATTCTATTCAACGTACATCACTACAGATCATTACACTGTTGTCTCACTAACAACTTTACACTCATTAACCCTTACCATCGAGTGGGCTTCAGGCTTTGACCCCATTGTCAAAAATAATTATGCATAGAAAAGTTTTTTATTGACTGCAAGCGGAGCATGTAACACCAACGGTGTATATTTGGTTTCTTTAATGCTGGTGCGTGCGTTTTATACATGGAATCCAAATGTATCGATTCTTAAAATTGACAGAATCTAATACCATTATTTAATTTATCCCTTTAGGGTTCAGAAAAGAATCTCTTTTAATTCGTTGAAGCTTTTCTATGATCGTGGATGTATTTTTGTGCGTGTTTTTTTATTTTAGTTTTTTTTTATGATAATGCCTCCCAAACTTTTAAAATCCAAATCCAATTTTCCACTTTGCTTCTATCAGAACAAAAAGAAAAGAAAAAAATGTCTATAATTGTCTGAAGTAATAATAAAGAAAAAGAAGGAATTAAGTGAATTTTTTGCCATGTCGAAAACAATTACAACTTTTTATTTCAACCTTGCTTTTGGCTTTTTTTTTTTTTTTTTTTTTTTTAGATTTGTCTACCTATCTCTACAAGGAAATCTGTCGGTCGGTCACACTCATGTTTATAATAGAAAGTTTCTTAGCCCGTCCCTCTTAAGTAGAAAAGACAATTTCTGTCAGGCTTAAGCTTCAAATAGTATTGTTAGCCGCGTCCATGGATCTCATCATAAGGTTTCGTTCGCACTTCCTGCGGAAGTTTTAACAACCACTTTAATCGCTGAACACATAGATTTAATGGGTGCATTTTTAAATCATTCATTCATTGTTTTATGTCTTTTAAATGAACTTGTTTCGGAATACTTTTTGAAATAAAATGTTTTCCACTTCCGTTTTTCGATTACTATAATATATATATATATATATATATATATATATATATATATATATATAAATATATATATATATATATATATATATATATATATATATATATATATACATATATATGCAGTAGAATCCCGGGGTTCGGTATTAAAAAATAGTAACAAAATACAGTATGGTATACATTACACATGTATATAATCAAATAACATTATAAATAACACCGTAAGGCGGGGAAAATACCGTAATAGGGGCCGGAAAACATCGTATTCAACATATCTTAAGCCCAGCGTATCCCGGGGTTCATATACATATATAATTAGTAAGTAATTATATATAGGTATTTATATATTTAAATCATAATTATTTATTTTATACCTACAGACGCTAGTGTTTCCTGCTTACGCAATCATCACTGTGGGGTAGCAATTCCTGCCGGTCATGAGATTCGAACTCGGCCATAAAGCCATCTTTTGCTCCATTTTCTGAGGGGAATGAAGGGAATTGGGAACTATTAAAAGCCGAATTCAGGCGAATACAAAGTTAATTTATCGTGTTCGGTCGAGTGGAAGTCATTTTTCAAATAAATAGTAACAATTATTTCTATAACTGCAGACAATAGTTGTAAGATTCACAAGTTACCTGCATCATGAACTCTACTAATACTATATTACGATGTGAGGTAACATTCTCTGGGTCAGTATCTAATGTCGTAGAGTATTTTGGATCAATAGTAATGCGCTGCGCATGCGAGTATCCATATTAGACACCACCGGATAGCAAGCTCCGCTAACCTTTTATCTTATGTTTGTAACCTTTTTGATTAATATATATATATATATATATATATATATATATATATATATATATATATATATGATTAATATATATGTAATACATATATATATTATATATATATGATTAATATATATAATTTATAATATATATATATATATATATATATATATATATATATATATATATATAACGTTTTCCGCGTTTTCTGTTCGTAGTCCTAACATTGGGTCCACATCAATAGTGTTTCATGTTTATGCAATCATTAGTGTATGGAGTGATAATTACTGCTGGTCAGGAGATTGTTTTTTCACTACTTCATCATAATGACTCAATTGAAGGAAAATAGAAGTTAAAATTATAAATAAGTAGTACGTCTATGGCTAAAAATGATCTGCATTTTTTTATTGTTGGAAACAGTCACATTTCTTAACATTCAAAATATATGGTACACCTAGAAAGTGGAATGTTTTTTTTATATTGATTTTATCTACAAAAATTTGTTAGGAATGTGATATAGAATAGTTTGAATCAAAATTTTACTTTTGTCCGTTTAGATTTTGATTAATATTTGGCTGTTTAAAGGAGACAAGTTTTAAATACTATTACGTTGTCTAATTATGCAAGTGTTTATTTATTCAAGAAGCCTGGGCAAAATTTATTTTAAATGAATTCAGCGAATATAGCTTGTTTAAAGTTAAAGAAATGATCATGTTGTCATATTTGAGAGAATATTGCATTTACAAAATTCCCCAATATCGCCTTATCACGAATAAAGGTGTTATCTAAATTTAAAACTGGAATTGTGCATGCATAGTAAGATATGCCAGCAATTTTAAACATTAACAGACACGAAATAGAAGAAAGTTCACTTATAAATATAAAAGTCAAAAACGTTTAATGTCATTAGTTTTTTTTAATTCCTCTGAAATGGATCAGAGAGGATTGAAAATTGTATTGTCATGATAACTGAACTTATGCATTAGTGATCTGAAATTTCATCACTTTTTTGTAGATACTCATGGTGTGAGACAGAAAGAAACCACTATCATGGACCTGCCTCAGAAACAAAGATGCGTAATTGAATTCTGCCATTGAAAAATAAAAAAAATAAATTAAATAAACTAATCAACATTCACCGGCACCTGTGGAACGTTTATGAAGCCGATGTAGTCAGCACAGTGAGGAGATGGCTTCGTCGATTTCCGATGCCGATGTGTCAGCACAGTTAGGAGATGACTTCGTCGATTTCCTAGTGAAGCGATAGATGTGAAACGAGTTCGTCCATTTCCGAGTAACGATTGATCCATCAAAGATGCAGACAAAAATTCATTGAGAATGGTGATGACTGTGTAGAAAAATAAATTCTGAAGCACAATAGATCACTCGTTTTAATGGTACTACTTCCGTCGTCGAAGCTCGTCAACGTTTTAGCTTTTGAGTTAAAAAATAGGAGGCCTCACTTTTTTGGAACGATCATAGTATTTCTTCTCTCTCTGTAGCAAAAATAATAAAAGTTGGTTGTTCTTACTACTGTATTCGGAACTAGAATTTATTCAATTATTAATGTGTATGAATAAAATAAAATACGTATTATATACATTAGAAGCCAAAACAACGTATTATTACAAAATAAACAGACATTTATTTTGTTTGAAATTTATATTTAAACTCAACCAGCGCTTCTAAGGAACAAAAATCTTCATATTAATGCGTATGTTTTTCAATATTGCTTGCGTATATTTTTTTGAATCGTTAACTATCTGTTTTTATTAATTATCTATCTTCTTTTCATTATTCGTAGTTAGCTTGAGTTATTTTAACTATTGTGTAGATAACACGTAGTAGTAGTAGTAGTAGTAGAGGAGGAGGAGGAGGAGGCGTAATAATTAGATAGTTTTGTTCCTTTATCTCTGTCGTTTGTTGCAGTGCACGGTTGTTTGAGGTTTGCGATTCCTTTCATTTTTTTTCTTGTACAGTAAACATATATAATACCCCATAGATTTCCTACAAAACCACGCACATAAGGGATCCGATGTCCCACACACAATCGCTCTCCTTCGCAATTTAGAAACATAAGAAATAGTTTTATCAACTTATCCGATACATGTCACTGGAGATTTCCTTCTGTGGCGTCCGGGGCACGAATATCTGATGCTATTGTTTAACCTCAATGGAATTTGCTGTTTTTCTACTTCATAAAAGGGAAAAGTATTTTTCTTCTGCGCGGCGTTGTCAAGGAGCAATAAAATCGTTTTTATTAACATGTACTTCCGGCCAAGATCACAGTGTGCTATCTCTTCTGATACTGCACTTCCCTTTTTCTGACCTCAGCCAGTGGAGGAGAGATCCTTCTAGACTGAGGCAATTTTTATTTTTGTTCCTATCCATAGTGCCCCTTTTTAGAGGAGCTGGATTTTCCCCCACATTAAAAACCGACCTTGTGTCTAATTCTGCCCCCGTAGGGAAGTAAGAAAATAGGAACATTACTGTATTATTTTCATTGTCAACGTAATTTCTCTTTACATTATTGCGGAAAAAGGCGGCGGAATGGAATTACTCGGAATCTGTTTTGTTCTATTCAGCGTTGCCCGGGAGAAATAAGTATGAGATTACAATATTACATTTAAAAGGGCTGAATGAATTGCATTATTTGTTCAACACATTAAACAGGAGACAGAAATGGATTGGACGGAGGATAAAACGATAATTGGGAAGGGAGGAAAAACGTAAGAAAAATAAAAAGATAAAGAAAAAGAGCCAGCTAGAGAGAGAAGAGATAGAAGTTGTAATATAAAGATGTCTATTTATTTTATGGCCCTAGACAACGCCTAGTAGTCATGCTAGTTCAAGCTTGTGTGATTAACTTCGTATTTAACATAATTTTAACACATCTAACTTCGATACTGCTACAGATTAATTACGTGATTAAGGTCTTCCATAATTTAAAAAAAAATGGATCTGTTTTATCATTAACTAGCGGGGGTACCCGGCGTTGCCCGAGTGTTTGTTTCCGGGACGGGGGGGGGGGGTTAAAAATGTTATGGTAGGTAAGTAGGAAGGATCAAACCCGGATTCATGAGTAAAAAAAGGAAAATAAAGTGTGAAAAAAAACAACAAAAAAAAACATCTGCAACGTTAACAGTTCGGCCACCAAGAAAAGTCCATTCCAGTTGTTTAGGAAAAAAAAAAAAATGACTACGGTAGGTCGGCGCGAACGTGAAAATATAATGCGAATTATCCAGCACGCTAACCACTACACCACAGAGCACTGCAGCTTAGTTTAGTGATTTTAAATAACTTCACATGAAAGAACTACGAAGCCAAACCGGTGTTCTCTTCTCAACTGTTCCTTGTGAACGATCCCCAAACGGTGTTAAGTGGTGGCAGGGGGAGGAGGAATTTATTAGAGAGAAAATATTTTACTACTTCCATTGATCTTAACCGATTTTGGCCGTGACTTCTCAGCAGAAAAAGTATAGAAATCTAAGATTATCGAGGAATTTGAGAAATAATAAGCCTATAACACACCTCAGATATTGTTCTGCCGTTTGTGCATATTATATTTGCATGAGATATCTTGATTTTTAATCCTATTAAGGTCAAAACCCGACGGGAAAAAATGAGTTCATTTTATTTATATAGAAGATAGATAGAAGATAGAAGAAGAAGAATAGAAGAATAGAATAGAAGAAGATAGATAGAAAGAAAGAAAGAAAGAATAGATAGAATAGAATAGAGAAAGAGAAGAGAAGAAGATAGATAGAAGATAGAGAAGAGAAGATAGAGAAGAGAAGATAAATAATCACCGCAATGGAAAAATATTTGATTTCCAGAAATAAACGATTGCCGACACTGATTAGAAGGAGACACTCTTTATCAGCTGATTCCGATGATCTATTCATTTTGGGAGGTTTTGATCACGTGAAAATGTTGGACATTGTTCATAGAGGCAGTCAGTATTATTTGTTAGGGTTCTATTTTTCTTGCTTAGATATTTGTCCCTAACAATATGTAATACCTATTTACTATGACTCCCCACGGGACAGAGTTAGACAGCAGGGTCGTTTTTTAACGTGGAGAAAAGGTACAAAAAAAAAAAATGTCTCAGTCGTGAAGGACTGATCCTCCACCGAAAGAGAACAAGAAATGGAAGTGCAGCATCTGAAGAACAGATACTACACTTTGATCTTGACCAAAGTCGCCATATATCTAGACTCAAAAGCCACTAATGGATAAGGATTAATAAATATGAGGTGGCAATGTAGTAATCCCTAATGGTGTAGATTGGAAAGAATTTGATTATTTATTGATAAGAACTTGTTTACATTGGGCTTGAAGGCAATCGTATTGTAGTCGGCTGGGAAGTAGACCAGGGATACAGTATTTCACAGGCGGACAGTACCGATGCAGAATGCTGACCGTGCTGTTTTTAGATAGGATTTTGAAGTTTAATTTAATTCTTACGATATCTTTCGTTTATCAAATTCTTAGGTGAAGTAAGGATGACCCAACGTCCCCTCTCCATGTTAAGAAAGGGGTTCTAAATAATAACGTTATTATTTCAGCACGGTCCGTATTCTGCGCTAATCTTTTGGCGTGAAACAATTGCATATCTTGATATGAAGCATCTATTTATTAAATAAATATAGCAAACATGTAATTTTATTTGGTGTTTATAATTGTAAAAAAAAGGATAATTTCTCTAATGTATTTATTCTTTTTTTTTTACACAGTGATCACCACTTATCAAGGCCCGGAAGCCACTCAGGGATAAGGGTTATTGCAAGTACATTAAGTTAGTGAGGAGATTTGCTGAAGTGTTTACTTAAGGGGGCGGTTCATTATGAATTTGTTAACATTGGACTTGAAGACATCCAAGTTGTAGTCCGGGGGGAAGCAGGCAGACGGAACAGAGTTCCACAGGCGTGCAGTTCTAAGAAAGAAGCTTTGTTCATGGAATCCGCGTTTTGATTTAGGCACAGATATAGAGTGGGGGAAATTTTTCACAGTGGATTCAGCTAGACGGGTGTTTTTCGTGAAAGATCTAAAGACAGGATCAAGTGTGTAGATTGCACATCGATCAAAAGCACAACGGGATCACTTTAGTCCTATTTCTTTTTCTAACATAAAAAATCCCAAAGTTGTGGATATTTATAATTGGTATGATTCGGTGATCTGTAGGTACCTCCAACGCGCACCACAGTTTTAACCCTCCCCCTGTATGTAACACCATGTAACTGTAATTTAATTTAATATTATCATCCTAACTTTTTTTACCATTTAAAAGAAAAAGCTTCAGATAAACTGCTAATAATTAAAAACATTTTTACAACTTACAAAAATCATGAAAATGCGAGATAAAAAATATTGTTTACGTTATCGGCGCTTTAAAACAACGTTCCTATGTAGTGACGTTTTTTAAGCCGAAGACTCGGCTATGTTTAAAAAATCTACCAAAAATCAAATAATAGTCATATTTTCCTGAAATTTTCGATATTTATTCATTGTTAAATACACTTACATATTAAAAGTAGGTTTCATTAAATATATTTTCATTAAATATATTAAAGGAATTGTTTACGGTGTTCTACCCACCCATAATTGATGTTACGAAAACTAAAAAAAAAATTAATGTAGGTCGTAAAAATTTCAGCATTTTTTCAAATCTGAGAAGATCAAATAATTAAAAAAATAGTATATATATATATATATATATATATATATATATATAATCTTGTTATTTTTTTCAATTACCTTAAAGGTGTAAATAAAATTAGACATAAAATCAATATTATTATGTTAAAAAAATAAAATAAACAAGTTTTCTTGATTTTTTTTTCTCGGTAATATAATTATTTGAATTACAACAACAAAAAAAAAAACACAGAATTCTAAAAAATAATTATTTTTAAAAAGCTTTAAATGATATGAAATTCAAATATTATGCGA
>NC_136492.1:69817644-69860144 GCF_053919585.1 Euprymna scolopes
AATAAGGCATAAGCCTATGCTGATATCGCAAAACATTTAACGTTGTCTACGGGTCAACACACGTTGTGTCGAGTTCAAGTCACAAAGGAGATTTAAGACAAAGAATACGAAATAATTCCAACTCGCTTTTTGTTTCGTACAAGGACATTTATTTCCTCGTCGTTACGCCCATGGCGTCACCCACGTGATCTAGACATCTATCTCGAGGTCTCAACGTTATCTCGATTCTCATGAGATCTCTAACGTTATCTACATCTCTCATGAGATCTCAAACGTTATCTCGTCTACTCCGAGATGTCGAACATTATATCGTCTTTCTCGTGATCGTTCTCTTTCTCTTTTTTATAACTACTTCTTACCCACCGATGATATCACTTCGTCTGCATTTACATACGCGCATCCGCGCTATGTTACAAAAATAGTCACGAAGAGTCAAGGAGAATAAAAAAACCGAGGAGACAAAGCAGTAATCAGGCCATTGCTGGATGTGTACGAAGAACACTAGGATCTTGAGGAGATTTATTGCCACCCAAATTTCAGTGAGGACCAGTGATTATTGTCAGCAACAAATCAATGATAAGCGGTTGTTGCGATAGCGCAATGTCATTTGCAAAGGTTATCGAAAGCGGTGGTAGAATACTGGAAATCTGGGAAGACTTTTCACTCAAACTCTAAGAAACACCACCGGCTATTATCAATGAGTAAACTATCATGATGATCAGTGAGTAAACTATCATGATGATATGTGAGAAAACTCCTAGTGAGTACAAATAATAATGATAACTTATATGGCGGATGTAACAAAACAGAAGAATCGGACAGGACAGGAGCGAGACAATTCTGCTGCAATATATAGAAAGGCCGACAACGTCACAAGAGAAATGCAGAATGACGGAAAAACGATTATCTGCGGGAAATTGTACAAAAACAAAATAGACGAAAATAAAAAAAACTTAATGCAATAAAAAAAACAACAAAAAAAATACAAATTGGAGAGAGCTCGATCACGACGAAATACATATTTAAAAAACCCAAACCTTGCATGAGCTAATAAAATGTTTGCACAAAACGAGAATACAAGAGTTGTTGGCTAAAAGAACCTCATTAATACAAAAAAAAAAAAAAGAAATCAAGATGATAAAGATCCCCAGCAACTAGATGATGGAGGTGACGATAGCTAAGTGGTTAACTACACGGACTGAAAACGTGGTTGTACCAAGTTCGAATCCCGTTCGTTTCATGAAACACTTTCTCTAAGGGATGTCGGTAACTTTCACCAGGTTCCTCCTGTAGGTATCCGGTGCCTTTCTAGAAAAAATTCTAACCAGCAAGATATAGGGTTTTAAATACGATTTCGTAGATATATCATTCTTAAGTTCGAAAAAATATATCGTATCTCTGTTACGTATAAGTTTGAAATAACAGTACCAGAACAACCCAGGTCTGCTAGCTACTAGTCAGTTTTCGAAATGACCTCGGAAGAAAGGGTCGGTTCCTTCAGAGCTAAGTTTGAATCTTTATCCATAACTGTTGAAATGTATCTTGTCTTAATGTTGCCAATTTTTGTGTATTAATATATATATATATATATATATATATATATATATATATATATATATATATATATATATATTTTATTTATTTATTTATTTTGTTCTCTTATTGCAGTCTTACTAAAAATTGAAACACCTTAACATTACTTATCATGTCTTATTACTCGTGTTTTAAACTTTTTTTGTTAAATACGCCTGGTATTACCCTAAACCACCCTTTAAATAAGATGCCCCCAATCTAAAAACATAAGCTGACCTCACAAGTTGCATTATTGAAACGTAATTATAAGTTTAATCTCGAAGGTTCTATCGCGAGGTACCTAAAGCAAAAAAAAAAAAGAAAAAAAAAAACTTCCACGGATTAATATGGGAGGGGAGACTATCTTCAAATTCTATTCTTAACTGGGAATGGCAAAGATTTATACTAAGTAGATAGAAATAAGTCCCTTTTACCATATTTTTTTCGTTTTTTTAAAATGAATAATAGATAATGCAGTGGATGTGTTATCAACAGCTCCAGTAACTCTCGCTTCTCCTTTTTTTGTCCCTCAGTCCTCATTTCTAATGGGTGATGTTTCTGACAAAGGGTGAAGAAAAAGCTGCTTCCCAGGTCGGTAGTACTTGGTGAACAGTAGTCTGACATGTCGAAAATTTTCTGTCTCTATGTCTATCCTTGCGGCCATGTCACTAGTATGGGTGATGGAGGTAAAGGTTTTCATCTGGGCTGACGTTAACCGCCTGATAGTCAGGCACCGCCTGATAGTCAGCCACCCTTGGAATAACCACTAAGGAGGCTGTCCTATCAGCAGGTGCAAAATACTGGGGCTGCTGTATTGTCATTTGGTGAATGGATTCTGGACCATGCAGTAGTCTCTGGTGGGGCCTCTCGATGCCATACTAGTGGGTAATTGTTACGGCTTTACCTTATCATGTGCTACAAAAAAAAATCTCCGTCTTTCCTCTCTTACTTTCCCTCTCTGTTCTGCTCTAACCAAGTATGCTGACCTGTTCCACAAATCCCAAAATCCTCAACATGAAATATCTCAAAAAAGAAAACACAAATAAACCTAGAACCCCATCCTCCTACATAGACCCCTATTACCAGGTCTCCTTCTCTAACATCAGAGTCTATGTTCTAACCTTCCAGAGGTTGAAACACAATTACAGGAGACGAAACCTGACATATAATAAGAGAAACTGGAATAGGGTCGATCACATCCCTAGATGAGTTCATAATTAAAGGATACTCTAACTTAACATCTAAATCTGACCCCCAAGATGATCGCCACGGGCATGGAATATGTGCCTACATTAAAGATGGCTTCCCATGTGGTTGGGATATCTCCAGAGAAGACACAAATTTACCTTATATGTGCTTCCAGGTTGCACTTGCTTACACCACCGCATATATATTTGCCCTCTATCGCCCCCACAACAGCGGAGTTACTGCCTTTAAGAGCATATCAGAGAAAATTGACCACATCCTGTCTGCTCATCCCTCGGCTAACATTCACATTTGCGGTGACTTCAATGTCCATAATGTGGAATGGCTGACCCACTCAAATAAGACTGATGATGAGGGGAGGTTCTGTCATGATTTTGCCATTGCCTATGACCTCACTCAGATTGTCCGCGAGCCCACCCATGTGCCCGATACTACCGGTCAGTACGCAAGCCTTCTAAACCTTTTTCTATCCAATTCCCCTGAGCTATGCTCATGTTCCATTCTATCTCCTCTGGGATCCCCCGACCACTGCGTCGTATCAGTTAAGATAAAAATGAAATATAATAAATCTACAGACGTACATCTCCACCGTACTGTATAACAATACTCTATGGCGGACTGGGATAGCTTCCGTACATTCATATCTGATTTACCCTTCCATTTCATATTTAAAAAGGATGTGTCCTCTATAGTATCAGACCTGACTGAATGGTTACTTGTAGGCATAGACCAATTCATACGATCCAAAAAATTTCAACAAAAACAACTGCCAGCCATGGTTCTCCCCTGAATGTGCTGCTGTCATCGCACACAGAAATCACGTTTTCCGTAGCTACCAACGTAATAGATGCACTGAAACTAAAGCTGTTTTCAGGACCGCCAGCAACCACTGTAAAAGAGTAATAAAAAAGCAAGAGAACTATATGCTCAGTCCGTTAAATCCAAAGTAGCTGAGCAGTGACTTGGTACCCTCTAGTTCTGGCAAATAACAAATAGGATCCTGAACAGAAACGTGCGTTCTATCCCAACCATTATCAATGGACCAGAGGTCATCTCGACAGCATTCGACAAGGCCAAACTATTTGCCAAAAACTTTGCGGTAAATTCTACTCTGTTTGACGAACGCCATCAACTCCCCATATTCCCTCCTATAACAGACAACATGCTATGCAACATACAAATATCTGTGCGTGAGGTCGCCAAGCTAATAAAGAACCTTGACTCCAGTAAAGCAACTGGTCCTGACGGTATTCCAATTATAGTGTTAAAAAAATTACAACCAGAACTTGCCCCCATACTTACCAAACTGTTTAAGCGTTGCCTTAAGGAGAAGTGCTTCCGAACACCGTGGAAAACCTCATCAGTATGCCCTGTATTTAAGAATTCGGGTGATAAGTCATCCTCCTCTTAGTACAGACCAATAAGTCTCCTGTGTGTCATGAGTAAGTTGCTGGAATTCATAATAAATAGAGAAGTAGGCAACCACCTCAGCAGAAATAACCTTCTTAGTGACACGCAATATGGTTTCCGTTCTGCTAGATCTACAGCAGATGTGCTAACGGTTATATCTCATAGGATTAGTGAATCTCTCGACAAAGGCTTCATTTCTAGGGCAATTGCTCTCGACATATCAAAGGCCTTCGATAAGGTTTGGCATATAGGCCTACTACACAAGATTTCCAGCTACGGTATAACTGGAAATGTTTCCTTAATCATTAAATCATTTATCTCTGATAAGCTCATAAGAGTAGTGGTTGATGGGCAGAAATCAGACGCCCACAGTATTAATGCTGGAGTCCCTCAGGGGTCCATACTGGGCCCAACTCTCTTCCTGATCTACATCAATGACCTCCCAAAACACATACTAAAATCTTTCGTTGACATCTATGCTGATGACACGACCATCTATGGCAACACATCAAAGGCCGTAAATGATGATGTTCTCTCTGATTCTCTCTCCTCTGATCTTGAGTGCGTGGTACAGTGGGGAAAGAGGTGGCTGGTTACCTTTAATGCATCTAAGACCAAGCTCTACTTCATAAACGCTCTGATCCCCATCTGGCATCAATTGAAATGGATGGCTCTCGTCTAGGGGTGGCCCCATGTTTTGATAAGCTTTTGGGTTTGACCTTTACTCTTGATCTTTAATGGAACACATACATCAAGTCTGTGGCCAAGGTCGCTGGGAAAATGGTGGGATCCTTCTACCGTGCCAGAAAATATCTCACTAATGATGCAATTCTCTATCAAGTACGTCCAAAGATGGAGTACTGCTGCCACATCTGGACGGGAGCTGCTAAAAAAAGCCTATCCTGCCTTGACAGAGTACAAAATAGACTTCGTGGATTGGTGGGGGATGCGCTTTTCTCTACCCTGCAACCTCTTTCCCACAGAAGAGACGTAGCGAGCCTGTCTTTGTTCTATCGTTATTTCCATGGAAAGTGCTCATCTGAGCTCCATTTTCTGGTCCCCCCCTCGCCGATCTTTTTTCAAAAAACACCCGACTAGCTGAAACCACCGTCAATAATTTTCCCCACTCCTTATATGTGCCTAAATCAAAACGCAGATTCCATGAACAAAGCTTCTTTCCTAGAACTGCACGCCTGTGGAACTCTGTTCCGCTTGCCTGTTTCCCTCCCGACTTCAACCTGGATGTCTTCAAGTCCAACACAAACAAATTCCTGATGAACCGCCCCCCCCTAAGTAATGAAACCTTACCAATTCTCCAATACTATTGCTACACTATCCCTTTGATTACTGTACACACAATAAACCTTATCCCTGAGTGGCCATTGGGCCTTGATAAGTGGTGAACTCCATGTAAAAAAAAAAAATTCCATTGATCTGTCACGTTTAAGTTCAAAATAGGTGTTTTAGTTATTTTACATTTAAATTTGAAATAGCAGTTTTCTTAGTATGTCACGCTTAAGTTGTAAATAAGACTTTCATGAATAATCGCGTACATTGAATACACCTATGCTAAAAATAGCTCTTCTTTATTTTGCTGTAATTAATGCACTTTAGTTTATGTCTATTCTTGCCACGCTCAACATAAGACTATGAAACTCCCGACACTGATGAAGACAACCTAAATTTTAAGAAAATTCCTCGACTGCGGAAATCATCCGGTATAAATAACAAACGCTTTTCAGCCACAAGTAAGTCGCAATAGAAAAATAACAAAATATATGGAAAGAATATTACATCAGCTCCAAGAAACTGAAATCCTCAAAAATCTTATAACATGTCTTCCTTTGAAAACACGCGGATATGTGACGGTATAAGTATGTGCTGGCACCATGTGACATGGTCGGGAAGGCTCAGAAAAAAACATAAACTTACAAGAGAGTGCGTCAACCATACTATTTACTTGAAGAATGCGAACACTACTGAAACCCCAGAGAAGATCAACGGTTATTGACAGCGAGAAATTAATAGTCAACCACTGTTGCGATGATGCAAACTGATTTGCAACTGTAATCGAAACAGATTGAAAATACGGGGTGAATAATTCTGGCTCAGATGTCTAGAAAAACCACTGGTTATTGTCACAGAGCAATCATTGATAGTGACTTGTGTGAAACTCATACTGTATAAATGAAAATAAAAATAACCGAAATTGACAATAATGATCGTAAAATTAATGTTGGACACCTCGCTGCGAAGATATTCTGGACATCTCATAGGTTAGATAAGCATAACGAAATCAACATAAACAATGAACCAGGAAACTACAGAGCATGAATAATGTACTACATCCGTAGGATGATAATGATAGATTCTATGTAAAAGCAAGAGGCGAGAAGGGAAAATGATATAGAAGATCGCTGAAGGGATGAAACTTCTAATTTTGTTGCGAAAGCAAGACTTACTATACGTCGTATCTTCAGACTCAAGACGAATTGAGCTGTTTGTGTTATTTAAAGAAGTATGTACGAACAGCTATTCCCGAATTTATTAAAGGATAGCGGACTGCCTGGCATTGCGCGGTCGTAAAACACGCTTAAATATGATATTTTGATTAATGCAGATTTCGTATTTATTTTTATATTATGTTGGACCCAATATATAGTAATGATTTAAAAAGTTAAAGAGAAAATGAGACGTGTGTCACCACCGAGAATCAGAACTAACACGTTTAGCTTACGATTTACTTTTTTCTTTGAGGTTAATGCCTAAGCTATGAAGACATGTTTGTTGCAACGCTAAAAATTAAAACATGAACTAATAGCTATTACGTTGCGCATGCATATTCGTAATGCCGTCGTTCGATCTTCACCTGGCAAATTCAATTTTTTAAAAATTTTTTAACACTTTTGAACCGATTTTCCGCGCCTAAAACCCAAATATAAACTTTCACATGAGTTTGGATACCATATATATTGTTTCATGTCTGTAGATCAAAAACTGAAAGAGGAGTTTGGTAGCCAAAATTCCTTAAACAAAAAAATATATATATATATATGTACGCATACATAAATATATATAGAAAGATACCTCTGTTTACTATAATCTTTTTACGTAAATATTACGCAAGTATAAATAATGTAAAATACGAGGGGCGTGCAATAAGTAAATGTCCCTGACCCACTTCCAGTTGTAGGATGTAGCTGAAATTTTGGATGTGCAATGATTTATATCTGTACGGATTATGTGGCAAATTACAGCTCTGAAATAATTGTGGTTTCTGTTTTACAGAGTTTAAACTTAGTCAGGTGTGAAATGGAGTCTGTTGAATGTCAAGCAGTCATCCGGTTTTTGTATTTGAAAGTACGCCCATCATAGGAGACTTTTGATGAAATGAAAGAAACTTATGGTGATAATGCCCTATCATATGACCTTGTAAAACGCTGGCATCGTGAATTCACACATGGCCGGATGTCTGTGGAAACAGCTCCCAGACCTGGTCGCCCCCTCCTTCTGCCATTGATGAGACATCTGTCTGTCAAGTTGAGGCTGCCATTTTGGAAGATCGGCGTATTACTATTCGCCAAATATGCCAAGATGTCAGGATTAGTACAAGGTCTGTGGAAACTATAATTCATGACCATTTGCATATGCATAAGGTGTCTGCCAGATGGATTCCCAGGTTGTTCACACCATTCCAGAAGCGAGAACGCGTCGAGTGCTCGAGGATGAATTTGGAGATGTGCAAGAAGATGAGTCAAATTTTTCAAAATGCTGATCACACAAGATGAAACCTGGGTCCATCACTATGGTCCAGAGACTAAAGCCCAGTCAATGCAGTGGAAGCACTTGGACTCACCACCTCCAAAGAAGGCAAGGGTGCATCCCTCCGCTGGCAAGGTCATGCTCAGTCTTCTAGGACCAGGATGGAGTAGTGATGACAAATTTCCTGGTAAAGGGTACCACAATTACAGGAGCCGGTTAGGCTTCACTTTTGAGGAAATTAAGGGAAGCTATGAAAATAAAGAGGCAGGGCAAGATCAGCAAAGGTACCCTCCTCCTGCAGGACAACGCACCTGTCCACAACTCGCATGTACCCAGATCAGAAGCACGGGCGTGTGGTTATGACATCCTCACCATCGTCCCTACTCTCCTGACCTTTCACCCTCTGACTTTCACCTCTTCCCAGACATGAAGTTGTTTTTGAAAGGAAAGCGTTTCCCAGATGATGCAGCCTTGATTTCTGAAATCACGTCGTGGTTGGAGGACCAACCTGGGGGTTTCTACAAAAACGGTCTCCAAAGCTGCATCAAACGATGGGAGAAATGCATAACTCTGGGTGGTTCCTATGTAGAGAAAGACTAATAACTGTGCCAAGTTTCGTTGCTCTACGTCTATGGGAAGTGGGTCAGGGGCATTGCTTATTGCACGCCCCTCGTATCTTCATGAATATAATTACATGTAATGATCATCTGCATAAATATAATTACATGTAATGATCATCCCATAAGAGCCCCTCCCCCCAATAAAACTAATAGGGAATTAATTAAAATAAATGTTTAAAATAATATGAAAATTGGCTAGATCTTTTGCAGATGAATACCTTCCCACGACCCATATATAATAAAGTTGTATTTTTAAAAAATAAATAGAGAAAAGCATTGTTAATATGAATGTCAATGCACAAAAACAAATCATCGGAATATAGATATATACATGAATAGAAAAGTCTAATCTGCGAACTATATTTACTTGCTCGATGAAATATGGTGCGCGGCGAATATGTCCATTAATACTGAATGCGCTTGCGAAGAACGTATAATTAGCAAGGAGTCAGAATTAAAGAATAGAGACACTAGATCCATGGAATGTGCCGGACATCATTTTGAATCACCTTGTAAAAACAGCAGTAAATTATAAAAATAAATGTTATTTAATTTGGACTTGAAATTTGTGACAACATTCTTAATGAATGACATTTTATTAATCTTTTCGTACCAACAGTTATTTTGTGATGCAATATACATGCCAGCGGTATTCACCTTACGCAGTTTGTACCGGCGTAAGGGAATATTAAATTTACATGCAGTCCCCATGTATGTATATATATATAGCTAGCGGCATTCACCGTAGGCGGGTTGAACCAGATTCCGTTGATGGAGGTAGTATCTACAAATATCAATTTCACAAGCCGTCCTTAATCGCATTTATATCCCGGTTAATACTGAATGCAGTTGCGAAGTACGTATAATTATCAAGAAGTCATTATTAAAGACACCCAAGAATCATGGAATATGCATGTGCTCTGAAATATTTTCTGTTTTTGCATTACAACGCCTGGTTCTCCAAACGTTTCTTAACTTCGGCGATCTAACGAGAGTCGGTGTGTCAACGTGATTATGTCGATACAAATAATGGTAAAAATCCAATATTTGTTTTGCCTGTTATAAACAGAAATCCAATATGCAAAGCATCAACATAATATGATTAGTGTTTGTAAGAGAATTACCCATAACATGTTTGAGAAGGACATTACAAAAATTCAATGTGCGTGTAACCATAAACATTACACGTAAAATATCTGAGATCGAGCATATAACCTTTGCTCACAAATCGATGTCACGCGAAGAGAAATACTTTGCTACACAAAACTTACATGACAGGTTTATAAAAATTGTAAAATTTTCTTGACAATAATCAATACTAATTTTTCGCGATTTGTGGAATATTTTCGAATTTACTCTACTTTCTGAACACTAGTAAATTATAAATTAAATTTGCTAAATTTTATTTTGACTAAGTTTGTAACTGAATTATTCATAGATAACATTTAGACAATTAATTTTACTTTGCATCAAAAGTTATCTCATTATATAAAAAAACTATTGTAAAAATCCAATATTCTTTTATTTATTCAAAGCTGACATCCAATACACAAAACATCAGAATATTAATATTATCATTTAATTCTTTTTTTAATCAAAACACTATGGAAGAATATTAATTTAACTTTAAATTAAAACAATTAAATCTTCAAAGTGGCAAAAGAAAATTAAGTGAATTTCGTATATTTTTCTTATAATACAATAAAATAATTGCAATGTTAATATGTCCTATGCGTCTCCTGATGTATTTTTGTACTTCTTTGTTGTCAATCGGATTCTCTATTCATGGATGCAATTGAAAACAAAGCCTACGCCAAGGTCAGACAAAACGTTTTTCGAGTAAAATTTTATTTTAGGAATGCAATGGTTATATTAATATTGTGTTAAGAATTTCTATTAGAAATATTGTGTGCTTTACGTTTCGCTGGTACCCTATCTACCCTGCTATGCCACTAATATAAAAAAGAGAAGAGACAAAGACATATATTCCTCAAAAATATTATTAGTACTGAATTAAACATCCTCAACTGAACTTGATCTTCGCTGCAGAAAACACTGAACACCATTCCACCATTTACTCTAGCGGATGAGTACATAGAAATATCTAAGAGATAGTATGAAATCGAAAAGTACGCCCGGCATCAAGATCAAAGATTGATGTATTTCATTGAGTTGCGACCGTCATAATATCCGCTATGATCCTTCCTGCTATATACTGCTTCCACAATCATGTCACAATCCACAAGTTCTCGTCTTCGGGCCTTCAAGTAACATTGAGATGCAACAAAGTAAACATGCAAATTAACGGAAATGAATATCTAAAATTGGTTGTGATTTCTTTCGTTCTAGCTCTCTTTTCCTTTCAATACAATTGAAACAGAACCTGATACGAAGATCAAACACAACTTTTCTCAAATAAAATTGTACAGGGAATCCAGCAATAGCATTAATTTTTTATTAAGTGTTTTTACAATAATACCTGCAGTTAATGCCAGCTCATGCAAGTTATCCTACCAAAACCCACATTTCTTTTTTATTCTGCTAATCTACAAATATCTAAAGAGAGGAGAAACAGATGTTTTAAAAATCTACAAATATATCAGCATGAATAAACATAACACCTTCGGCAGCAATTAATCATTTCGACAGACCACATGCAAAACATTTCATTGTTTGCAATACTGAATGTGTATGAGTATCTATACAAATAGCAAAGAATAAATCCGATATTAAGGATCAAGGAGAACTTGTCTCGGGTAAATTTGTACGTAGACTGTAATTGTATTATTAATTTAATGTTAGAATGCTTTCTAATAATTTAACATGGAGAAAGGACTGCGTTCGTGCGAAATATGCATAGACAGAAAAGATCAAGTTGGATTTTATTTTAAAGAACTATGAATTACGAAACAATCTGGAATGTCAAGATTAAGAGCAGTAGTACGTAGCTGCCTTCGTTCATTCTCAGAAAACACAAGGGATTCCAAATAGTATCTCTACTTTTATATAAAAGGAACTTTGTGTGTGTGTGTGTGTGAGAGAGAGAGAGCGAGCAAGAGAAAGAGAGAGTTCCCTTTTGAAAGCGGCCCGGCCGATTTTTATAAAATTTCACACAAAAGTACTTTATGCGCCTGGCAGTGTTCTTAGATAGGTTTTGTATCAGAATGTCTTCAATAAGTACCGATAATGCGTTCGAAATGAATGTATTTGTTTAAAGCACAATAACACCATGATACTTGCCTTTTTCATTTTAAACTTAAAATCAAACCAATATCACCGCACAATCAGTAAGACTAGGCATATAAAATCAACAGTAGGTACTTTGATATGACAGTGACGCGCTAGAAATAAATGTTTCTGTTTAGAGTAAAATTAAAGCATGATATTTGACTTTTGTATTTTAATTTTTAATTCGAACCATCATATATAAAAGAATTTTACAAAATCAACGCTAGATTCTCTACAAGTGCAATGTAGATTACAATATATTATGGACTAAATCACTCTGATTGGGGCATGTGAAGCTTCCTCGCGGTTACCGCTAGTGGTCCTCAACTAGAGCGGGCAATCTAACGAATTGATTGAAAAATGGGAAGTTTCACCCATTCTGATGTTAATCAAAAATATGAAAGTGCTAAACATTCGTTAAGACAACATTTAATCCCGGGCAGCGCCGGGTCTCCCTGCTAGTAGAATCGGAAGGAAATCAGATCAATTTTCCACTTCAATTAAAATTATTCCAAGTGGAAAAGCAAACGTATCTTTGGCTTCCTAAAGCAGACTAGAGACCGGAAGCGAAATAGAAAGGTTAGTTTTTAAAATCAACTTTTAGTCTCGTCGATTCTTTCTTGCAGGACTGCAAGGCATTTTATAGAGAAAACTACTACTTTGTTCGATTTTTGTTCCTTCTTCAATATTGTTTTCGTGAGAATATTATTTTTTGAGTGGAAACTATAACAATGCGTATTTTAAAATAAATACAATTTATTTTAATCTAACCTTTCTAAAATTAAAATAAATGTTATTTATTTCATAAACATGAATTGTTATGAGTTCTAATATATAATACACACACGCACACACACATACACACGCGCGCACACACACACACACGCACACACACATACACACACACTCTTTACAAAACTCAATCATGTATGCAAAACCGAAAACAAAAATAACAATTTTTATCTAAAAGAAGGCTACTAAACCAATCACAATGAATAAATGTTTAAAAAACACTTTTACCAAAATGACCGGATTCGGCATTAAATAACCTGAAAAATGTTGACATGCCATAAAACAAAGTAACCAAACAAAACGCAATGGGTAAATATTTGAAAATATTAAGAACTTAAAGCATAAAAAATTCACTAGAATGATTGAATTTAGCATTCAATAAACAATCCTAAAAGATTATTGAATGCTGAATCCAGCCATTTTGGTAAGTTTTTACGCTTAAAGTTTTTTAAACATTTTTTCATTGTAATTGGTTCAATTCTTTTTTTTTTTTTTTTAGATGAAAAGTCTTATTTTTGTTTTCGGCTTTGCAAACATGATTGGGTTTATTAAAGAGTTTGTATGCATGTGTATATTGAAAAGTCATAAGAATGTATATTTTGGAATGCCGAAATACATATCAAGCAAACAAAACTTCTTTTATTATTTACACCTGACGGCATTAACCCTTCCTCCCACCATCTAAAATATCTATTAACAGGTAAAAATGTGCAAGGTAACTAGCAAGCAATTAAAAACGTCAGAGTTATAGTTGTAAATAATAATAATAATAATAATAATAATAATAATAATAATTATTATTATTATTATTATTCGCTAAGAATTTTCACACATGCCATCATCAAAGATTTCTCCTCAAGAACAACCTGCAGTGTTCTTTGGAGTCTGAGCGACAACGTTTCCCCAGAGTTCCAGTACTCTCCACCTCTTTCAATAACTCTTGCAAATTAATTTGCCGTATTTCAACAACCGTTTACCATTGGTTTCTCGTTGATAGCGACCATTGGTCTTCACTAGAATTTAGGATGCAATAGTCCTCCCTTAACACTCATCCAATGAAGGTGTGGTTAGTGTTTGTTTTCCATCCTTTCTCTTTTCACCCTCCTTCACCCTCCTCGATTATTTGGTGTGCTGCCATATGATGCTGATACATTTTGGAAGAGAAGTAGCTTATAATTATATAGTTTCAGTTTTCTTGATTTTTTGTGGTGTTTCTTTGAGTTCCACTTCTATAGCAGTTTCTATCTGTCAGGCTCGAACCTGAGGCTGTTATTATTGGCTCACAAGGAGCTTTCACATATATCTTCAAAGATCTCTGCCTGAAAACAGCCTGTGATGTTCCTTGGAAGCTGAGTGACAAGAAGTCTCCCCATGTTCCTAGTACTATCCACCTTTTTCGATAACATTTGCAAATAAATTTGCATTATCGCAACAGCTGTTTGCCATTGATTTATCGTTGGCAGCAGCTATTGTTCTTAACTAGAATTTGAGTGGCAATAAGTCTCCCCAAGGTTCCAGTTCTCTTCGCCCTTATCTGGCGGCGGCTTGGTCAGTTCCTCGGTCTTTCCTTCCTCCTGGCATCTACTTGGTTATTTGGTCTCACTCTTTTTTGGTGGGGGGCAGTGATGTGGCAATGGGAGGATGGGATTTTGAATGGATTAGAGAACTTATAGATATGCGGCTTCAATGTTCTTGCTTCCATGTAGTGTTTCGTGTTTTGCCTTTGCAGCAGTTTGTTTGGCCCGTTCGTTGTATTTTTCCAGTCATTCCGTTGATTCCAATTTCTCCCATTCTTTTTCAAAGTTTTTCGGGATTGTTCCTAGTACTCCTATTTTTATAGATATTATTTTTATTTTCTTCATCTCTCATATTCCATTCAGGTCTCTGGCTAGCTATGTGTATCTGCCCCGTTTCTCATTTTCTTTGATATTCACCCTATGGTCAGCTGGAACAACAAAGTCTACGATTTGACAAGACTTTTCTTTCTTGTTAATTATTACAACACCCGGTCTTCTTGCTTAGATAGGTTCATCAGTTTGTATGTCTATATCCCATAGGACTGTGTGTTTCTTGTTTTCAAGTACTGTTGTCGTCTTACGTTTGTACCACTTGTCTGTGCGTTCGAGATACAGTTGTTTGCATAATTACCAGTGTATTGCTTTTCTTACTTAGTCGTTAAGTGCAAAGTGTTGTTTTACACCGTTTTGTTTTCACTAAAGAGCGAAATTTTACACTCGTATGCTAGTGAACATAGTCAAAGTGTCTGGAAATTAAATGAAAAGCGCCTGGCGAAGGATTTTGCTGTGCCAAGTAAACCTGACTTCTGGAGTACGGTAACGTTGTACTAGAATTCCCAAAGAGTTCAACTGTTTCACAACATCACCTGGAATTAAGCTAACCGCACCTATGACGATGGAAGTTTTCTTATTCCTTAGCAATCTGCACCCTCAGTTTCTGATAGTTCAGTAGTTTCTATGTGTTTTCCTGCTAAGTTGGTACTGTTTGGGCAAGCCACATCAATAATTTGTCATTCATTGGTCATTTTGTTCACAACTACATTATCCGGTGTCCTGTGAGTGATCTCTCGATCACACTGAATCATGAAATCCCATAGAAACTTGCCCATTACTTAAATTACTAACCTTTGGCACAAGCCCCAATGCAGATTTGCACATGCTTTGTTATGGCGACATTTGTAGTCAAAGTTTGACACTGCTTCAAGAGTTAAATACACAGTCCCTACTTAACAACCCTTCACACAATTGTTTCTATTGATTGTATTAGCATTTAGTGCCTGCTCCTGAGCAGCAAATATAAGATTTTATGTGTCTCTTTTCAAGTCACTTTTAGACATAAAATTCCATGTGTCCTGACATTTTAGCGTCTTAGTATCTCACTCAAACTGACCATGAAGTTTCATTCTTACCGACTCAGTGAACTTTTCTGCTTATCTTCCCGTGATTCTTTATCTAGCACTTCCTCTTTTGCCACTGTTGTAAGTATCCGTTCATGACTCTTAGCCAATTAGTAGTGCATATTATTTTTTTTAGGACTATTCGGTTAGAACATGGCCTTATTATTACTATTAGTAATAGTAGCAGTAGTATTTTTATCATCTTTCCTTTAAAAACACTATGTTGCAATGCTATATGTGTCAATCCTTTCTTATTTAGCCATGTTGCCTGATCCTCTATAATATAAACTTCATCTGTCTGTTTAAATGTATTTATATATGTTTGTATGTTTGCATGCGTGTAAGTATGTATTGATAAATTGTCACGAGATCGGTATTGTTTTGAAGCTCAACCCTTCGGACGACAAATATCGAAGAATTGGCTAAAAACATCAATTCCTTCACCCTCAACTGTGCACTTTTCTCCATGGAGGGTCGCTTCTTTTCGCCGATATTTTCGAAACTCATTTCCTCTTTTTGATTGACTAGCCTTAATTTAAACATTCGTCACATCCGGTTTGGCGATGGACGCAACAGCAAAGGCGTCATTTTTTTCACGTTCTCTTCCTCCTTCGTGGTACGGGTTATGGGCCTGCCTGCCTACTACCACCTTATTTTTTCCCCAACCCACACACCTCCAAACACCCGGGTAACGCTGGGCACGCAGGATAGTTCTGAATTAAACGTTTATAATATACAATTCTATTATAAACTTTTCATTTGACCATAATCATCCCGATTTCAGACAAAAAAAAAAGCTTGATTACTTTAGGATTATTTTTTATTATGATGCCCGTGACAAACGCAAACACTTTCTGCTATTCATGTACACTCCATTTTTTCCATTTAAAAAGACGACAACAAATATCAGCCACTTATTTTTATTTTTACCATCAGGCCTATCAATTGTGGGCATGCCAAGAGATCGATCCAACTGATCGGTTACTTTGATTTTCTGTCGTTTGCCTGGTATAAAAATCTGTTGAGCAGGATTGCGTTACACACGATGTTCTTTGTTCAATTGACTTTTACAGAGGTTTCTTTGATTCGTTGTTTTCGGATTTTTTTAAATGTCTAATGCACTCATTTCAGTAAAAAAAAAAATGATGCATCAAGTTCTTGATATGTTGAAATATTTATTCATGCTCCGAATGTATATTTTGTAAATGGATTGTAGATTAAATTGTTTTATGGGCATACATTTTGTAAACAGATAGCATGTTTATAAGAATTTATTTAACACACAGATAGAACAGCGAAACTTCAGTATTCATAGGAGTAATTGTGACTAACTTATAGCCACATACACCTCGAAAAGCCCGAATTGGAGCTTAATCATCTAAACAAGTTTCAATTTTAGGGGGGGGGGTCTTACAAGAACTTGTTCTACTAACACAACTGAAAACACCTAGCATTTGGTGTAATTTCCATAGGCAGAGCTTCTTTGTAAGGATCTAACGTCCGTGGAACACATTATCGCGGAACAACTTTCCTGTTAAGTACAACTTGGTCGTCTGCAAATGTACTGTTAATAAATTATTCTCAAAAACTGCCCAATAAGCGATCAAGCGCAGTTGATAACATTGATCTTTGTTAGTACACCTACAGTATTCGTCATCGATCGGTTGATAATCAGTCTGCCTCATTAACCTTCATACTCGGCACTTGGATTTGAGTGATGAACACTTTGTGTTCTCTCTTACTCCCAACAACAACAACAAAAGTTTTGGTTTAGTCATTTGCACAGAAATCCCGCCCAGTGAACTCCTTGTCGTTTGTCTTCTTTAATACTTTCTATTTTGCCACATTGGCATATCTCATGTGATCGCTTCTGTAGCCACCATGTATATTCTGATGCTATATCCGTCGCTGTTTCCTTTTTGTGTCCCTGTCAGTAAGTCTGCTTTTAATATCTCTCAATCTTTCTTTTTGTTTTTACTCTTTTGTGAACTAAAGATCTTTTAGTTCCAAGCAAAGGTAAGAAGATCTCTAGAAATTAGAAGGGTCGTACAAAAGAAAAACAAAAAACAAAAAAAAAACAAGTAAAAAGCAATAAGACTAAAAAAATAAAAATAAAATAATAATGAAAAATGAAAAATAGAAAAATAATGAGAAAAATGGAGCAAACACAAAAGGAAGAACGATAAAAGTACAGAAACCAAGAAAGAAAAGTAGAAAAAGAAAAATACTCCCACATGACAGCATCCTTTTCCTCTACAAAGCCACCATTCGACCAGGCATAGAATATTGTTGCTACGTATAGGCTGGTGCACCAAACACTAGTCTAACTCAAGGTTTCAAACAGTCTCGAATCTAATGAGTACCGCACTGTTAACCAAGCTCCAATATTTATCGCACCGTCGCAATATTGCATTGCGATGCTTTTTTTGTGAGTACTTTAATGAAATGTGCTCCGATCAACTCGCAGCACTGGTGCCCTTACGACATAAATACGTTCGACAAACGCGACAAGCAGCAAAATTCCATGCCTTCACTGTAGAGGTTCTCACATGCCGATGAATTATCTACTTATTTCGAATTTATCTACTTATTTCGAATGGGTAGACTTTGGAACTCCATCCCTGTATCCTGCTTCTCTGACTGTACTAACATGCATAATCAAGTGTAATCTAGACAGGTCTCATTGCTCTACTCCTTAATTAGCGTCTCTGTATGTAGAGTCTCTATTTCACAGTGGTCCGTTATGTCGCATTGGCAATTTGTCTTGTTTGAATAAAAAATAAATAAAGATAGAAATATGAACACGAATAAAGAAAGAGAGAAAGAGGGGGTGTAGACAAAAGGAGCGATAGCGATTGGATAAAACTAGACGCGTTCATCCAATCTGGATCTTTTTAACGATTAAAATAGCATTTACAACTTGATGAGAGACCAGACTGAAGAGATCTATGTCCGAAGACGCATGTAAGAAACACGAGAGAAAGAGTGAAGGGGATATAGATAAATAAAGACGGAAATACATAAAGAGCGACAGATAGAAAGAAATAAACTAAGACAAAGCAAAGAAAGAGCGAGAAAGAGAGGGAGATAGCGGGTAAAAGAGAGTGTCAGATAAAGAAACGGCGAGAGACAGACTGATAAGGATAAATGGAAGGAGAGAGTGTGAGAGAGAGGGAGAGAGAGTGAATAAGTTATAAAAAAAAAAACAAGACAAAGAATTAGTCTACGCCGGATTAGAAGTTTTAATTAAGATGTTAAGAAGAATTCTGAAACCTTCCTTGTCTGCGTCTTTGCACATTGTTCAAAATTCCATTGAAAAGAAGGTGATTAAACTAGACGTGGTATTCTTTCCATAAAAAAGGATGTTAATTAATAATCGATTTAATGAAGCAATGCATTTTCTAATTGATGCATTGTCTTTCTTGTTTCTTTCTTTAAAAAAAACTAACAACTATTCGATTAATCGTCTCTTGTGAGCCAGAAACACGCACTTTAAATACTTTAGAACTGCACACTGTTCCACTTAAAGAAAAGTTGAATTTAAACTTGAAAGTTGTCAATAAAGATCAACTTCAAATTAAAACTAATCAAATTTAATTAAATTTTTTTTAAAAACTCAAGCTAAAACTAAGTGATCGACTATATACACGGCATAACTATGTTGATACACCGGTCCTCATTAGAGCACCGAAGTTAAACAACGTTGAATCTGGTCAGTACCGGAGGGGTTATTATTTAGAAATACCAGGCGCAGTACGCAGGAGGACGTTGACTCCTGCACAAACAAGAACTGCATAAACATAATGTTGTCATTACCCTTAATCAGAATATACATGCGGCGGGGGGGGGCTTGTGGATTCATTATTTCCTAGACACTTCCTCCTTCGGGGGAGGGCGGTTCGACCCATATAGAGTGAATGATGCTGGGTTTTTATATTTTAAGTGGCAGAATATAGTCGAGAGCGATCCAAAGGCTCCCTTTTCTTTAGCTGTTACACTGAAGTGTAGAGAAGGGTGCCATTCTATTCTTAGAATTACTTTACTCTTCCCTTACAATGCTGAGTGTTTTAGCATAAATTACAATATTTTAAGTCTTTGATATGACTCAATCAAGGATTGAACCCTCATCGATTATGTCAAGCGAACACTCATCGATTATGTCAAGCGAACACTCATCGATTATGTCAAGCGGGCGTGTAAAAAGATCACGTAAATATATAAAAAAAAAGTTTTTTTTATTACAACCCACAGAGGTACGAAAATTTGTCCCCAAAAAAACAAAACAATAAAAAACGGTACTAGTGCACTTATTGATCCGTGCTGAAATAATAACGTTATTATTTAAAAATCCATTCTTAACATGGAGAGGGGAGGGTGTTTTGTACCTATTCTATACTTTAACCTTACAACCGAAGAAAAAAAAAAGCACATCATAAAACTTTAATTAAACTTGGAAATACGATTTAAAAAATAGCGCAGATCAGTAAGTGCACGAGCACCCAAAAATAAATATATAACAAATAAATGTCACCAAAGAAAAGTTAGTTAGAAAACCACCCAATAAATGTTACGGTAACATTTATAGGGTGAGTTCCTACTACAATTTTGTTTAATTTCTTATTTTGAAGTAATTATCAAGTCTTCAAAGACACCGCACTCATTTTTTCTTGTTTTTGGTTGCGCTTTATATTACTAAATTTTCGAACCGAATACACATTTTACATTAAAAAAAAACACTAAAAACTTATCCAGTAAGGTAGAAAAGTAACTTATCCTACATTTGATAACATTTATTTGTTATATATTACAACAGTGTTTCCGTGGTCGTCTAGTGTTTGTGCACATGTGTTTATAAGTGTGTATAACAAATATTGACAACAATTTACAAACAGAGAGTCTTTACAAAAAAGCGACAGATAACAGTTCTGTGGTGTTTTCCATCTGGCAAATAGAGAGAAACATACCTTGTCTATCTTCTGGGTCCTGTTTGATGGATCTGACGAAAGTTGCAATTAAGATTTCCAGAGGAACGCCAATCGACACACTGGTTATTATTTCTAGTCAAGTCAAAATGTGGCTGAACCTCAAATAAATCGCTAGCAAGGCTTTTTAACTTGCATATTGGACAGGGATAATCTTTCTTTCAGATTAAAAAAAAAAACGTTTACCACAAATAACTTTGTCGAAAGGACTCAACGCCCAACCGAGATCACTTTTCATTATTAACTTAACGTAAAATGAGCACCCACTTCATGAGCAGCTTTATGAGTACGTCTGTTATTTTATTTTATTTTTTTAGGGGTGGTGTTTTTTGTGACCCGGTAAACCAACACAAAACCTAGTTTTAAACCCGAAAACGTATAGAAAACAAGTTTTTTAAGGTCGGTTTTGTGTTGGTCTACCAGGTCACAATTACCAAAAAGACACCACCCCTAAAATAATAACAGACGCCCCCCCCCAAAAAAAACAAGGTGATTATAAAGTGGGAGTTGATTTTACGTTAAATTAATACAGAAAAGTGATCCCCCACTTTTAAAACTATATTTTTTTCATATCTTGGAAACTATTCGTTTCTTGGAATTTTAACTATAATTTTCGTTTTCAGCACTCACGAAAATCTATAATAGTGGTGATTTTAAAGGATGTTTTTTTTTTGGGGGGGGAATACTGCGCCTTACCAATATTTCAATCATCGTAATTTATTTTTCTAGTTTTGCATATGAATTCAAAATATCTGATACTTCCCGAAAACCTCTAGCCTTGATGGAGGGGAGACTTAAACTTGGTGCTGTGGTTTCAAATGATCTGAAATAACAGCAAGGGGAGACTTGATTTCAAATATTTCTCATATGTTATACAAGGGCCCGTCAATATTTTCGGACACTTTAGTATTTGACTTTCCGAGTACCATAGAGTGACGGAATTCATTCAATAGAATAGCATAAACATATAAAGACAATACCTGTAATAAAAATGGAAGAAAATCGATTAGGTAAGAAAAAATATTTAATTTTCATAATTTTTTTACAAAACACACGCGACATTATTTTCGGACATCGTTGAAAAACGGTTAATAGTCTGTCATATCACCTTTCTTCTCAATAACTTATCAATCTCTCTTCATTAATCAAACATACGCACAATAATATTTCTACGACTTTCTATTAGTTGTTTTTTGGCATCTAGTATTCGTTCCCATAGTTGAGCCTCTTTCGTTATTTCAGGTCAATCATAGACAAGTTGCGCAAGCATTTCTCAAACATTTTCTATTAAATTTAGATCTGGACTTTTTGCAGGCCATTCCAAAGTAATCATATTTACTTTAGCCATCCATTCTTTCATAAGTTTTGACACATGGATGCTGCAATTATCTTGCTGTAGAACGAAATCATTCCCCATCTTATCCTTGGAAGGGATTTCTCGTCCAGAAACTGTTTGTATCTTTCGCTATTCTGTCGTCCTTTCAGCCACTTCAACCATACATTTCCATTAGCAAAGATTATACCCCAGACCATAACCCCTCCTCCTCCCATCGTCGTTTGTTCCGTAGAGCAGGCTCACCCCTTTTTGATCAAGTACACCATCCATCGGCTCATCAAACTTGAAACGCTTTTCATCAGTAAATATAACCTTCTTAAAGCAAACATGCTTTGTTAACCACCTATTATCCCTTTCTAGTCTTGCTCCTTTGTGTTTCTTTGTTAGTGTGTTTTTTCTTAGCCTTTGCATACTTCAAACCAATCCTATGCAGCGTTCTTTGTACTGGTCAGACGTTTACATCCAATTCACATTTCTCCTTTACTTTTCTGGTTGTAACTTTTTCTCCAGATGTCAAAAGCCGTGCCACAGTCCTATTCATTCTCCTTTCAGTTCTCTTGCCAATTGATCTTTTCCGTCCTATCTTTTTTCCGCTCGGAGTTTGTCTTCAGCATGTATTCGACCGTTGATTTCGACAGTTCCAAATCTATGACGATCCTTCCGATGCTGAGGCCATCTTTCCTCATATATCTATAAAACTCACCGAGAACTATTATATAATTTGATCTATAAAACAACAAAATAAATTTAAAACATTCTTTTAATAGAATGCGTACCAACCAAATAGAAGTACAATCAAAATCAATATAAAGTATTACTTTAATACCATACTGTCTCAATTTTTAGTCGCGTACAAGCGACTCTATAAGTCACCCCGTCGGTCGGTCGGTTGGTCGGTCGGTCGGTCTGTCTGTAATACTTTTGTGCTTGGCCTTTTTGGTTAAGATTTAAGGTCTGTTGTTAATAGATACTGTTTTTAGCTTTTTATCTTTTCTTGGCTATTTTCTTGGCCTTTTGGCCAAGATCAAAGTGTAGTATCCTCCTAGAGTACGTCAATGAGGTAACGGCTCGCATCGATGCCAAGCGCTGGCTTGAACTCGACGAGTCATATTTTGTGAAGAACATTGATCCGCTGCTGCCTAGGGATAAAATAATTTTTTTCTAGCGATATAAGCTGTAACGAGGATGGTCATATGGATCACATGCTTCAAGCGAGTCCGCGAAGGGATATCTGTTCCGGATCGGGATTTGATCGTCTACTTTAAACATCTGCTTAAAATAAAGATCAGATGCGATTGGAAGAGGTTGCCTCGAGTGGCCTTTGACAAGAGGTGGTGCCTGACGCTAGCTTGTGCATCCAACGAGGCGCCAAGTTTGAATTCGTGTTACCACCATAAGCATGGCACATGCGGTACTGGGTCCCACGGAGCCCATCCCGCTAGGTTAGACAAATAAAAAGTAAAGAGACTCTTGACTGGTGGTATAAATGAGATCCTGTTTGTTTTGGGCACTAGAGAACCTTCCGAGGCTACCCTACCACTACACCCCTATCTTTTTGTTTTATCACTCCCTGGTCACCCCCTACTCGAAGGTCGCCGTCTACCCCCTCCCCCCATATCCCCTTTTTTCGTTTTTGACAATTATTTATTTTTCCTCCCTACACCTGATAAGAATTCTTCCCAATCCCCACTAGGGATCTTCCCGCTTGTTTTTGGTACCCCGGAAAGCAGTAGGTGATCTAACTTTCTAGATTAGCTCAAGGAGGGACCTTACTAACAATGCACTAGGCAATTTTATTTTTTATATATTTTTTCTAGATTCCGCACTCCCCAATACGAACTGTTTCTGTTCCAATTTCAAGAACTTTTTATTTCCAATGAATTGAACTTTTTTTACACGCACATTTTAATAATAAAGAAAATTGCATTTGCACACACACACAGAGAGAGAGAGAGAGAGAGAGAGAGAGAAAGAGAGAGAGAGAGAGATTGTATATATATCCTTTCTTGCAAAAACGCTGGGGTTTTCATTAGTTAGTTTAGAGTCCACAGAGTGAATGAGGTATTGTGATAAATGTTGCCAGTCAAGAGTAAAGTCGCCAAAGATTCCATTTTCACTAAAGTGAAACAAAGACCCTACAACACTCCTACTCCCAGATCTTATAGGGCCTTGTGCCTAAATTTGTTTTGTAAATTGGAATTTTACTTTTAATTTATTTTGATTTTACATTGAATTATATTGATTGTAATTTTCATTTTCACGAAATAAATTATATATTAAGATAAAAGTGTAATATCTGTTCCGTCAGATACTGCATGCAAAGACTATATGTGGGGGAAACCCCACATATAAGACCTTGGTTAATGTAGGGGCAACCGTTCATACCAATTGCACTATCCAGCTCCCCTACTCCCCGGGGAGTTGGTCCCCATTTCCCCTTCACTCCTCACATTAAAATTCGGCCTTGTGCCTAATTTGCTCGGTGGGGGAGAAAATAAATACCCTTTTCTTGACCTTTTGGTCAAGATCAAAGTGTAGTATCTGTTCCGCCAGATACTGCAAGAAAAGACCATATTTGGGGGCAACCCTACATATAAGACCTTGCTCAATGTAAGGGCAACGCTTCATACCAATTGCCACTATCCAGCTCCCCTACTCCCCGGGGAGTTGGTCCCCATTTCCCTTTCACTCCTCACATAAAAAATCGGCCTTGTCCCTAATTTGCTCGGTGAGGGCGCAAATAGATACCAACCCTTCATACCAATTGTCACTATCCAGCTCCCCTACTCCCCGGGGAGTTAGTCCCCATTTCTCCTTCACTCCTCACATTAAAAATCGGCCTTGTGCCTAATATGCTCGGTGGGGGAGCAAATACATTCTTTTTTCTTGGCCTTTTGGCCAAGATCAAAGTGTAGTATCTGTTCCGGCAGATACTGCAAGCAAAGACCATATGTGGGGGCAACCCGACATATAAGATCTTGGTCATGTAGGTGCAACCCATCATACCAATTGTCACTATCCAGCTTCCCTTTTCCCCGGGGAGTTGGTCCCTATTTCCCCTTCACTCCTCACATTTAAAATCGGCCTTGTGCCTAAATTACTCGGGGAGCAAATAAATACCCCTCTTTTCTTGGCCTTTTTGTCAAGATCAAAGTGTAGTATCTTTTCTTACTACATGATGTACTTATGCTTGTAACTTTGTGATATAAAGTGGGGGATCACTTTTCTGTATTAATTTAATGTTAAATGATCACCCACTTTACAACCAGTCAGTCTCAAGATCATTCAAATTGTTTCTGAAGAATTCCAGTTATTTTTTAAGCATTCAAATCATTCTTAAGGTCATTCAGTTCATCCTTAAGTTCATTAAAGTCATTCTAAGTAATTTACTTTTTATTTATTTTAGTCATGTCAACCCATTTTTCGGTCATTTTAGTTTATCTTTAAGAATTTCATGTCAATCCTACATTCACGCATTCATTCATTACACGAGAGCACACGACTAATGGCTATCGGCCTTGTTCTAACTGTAGCACACTGGTAACGGTACAGGCTTCATTGCTATAGTTTTGCTTTCTGTTTCGATTTCGATTAGAGCTGATGGCACCCAATTCATAATTTTCATTTTTTATTTTTTAAATTAATTATGAAATAATGGATAGAGAATTGCCTTTATAATCATATATACGAAATTTAGATCAATTAAAATATCATATTTAAGCGTATTTTACGACCAGACAACCTCGGGTGCCGATCGAGTTTCAGAATCGATTTGTTTATATATATATTTTTAAATCACTACCATAAATTGGCTATTATCTGAACTCGAAAGAGTAATAAATTGCTGAAGCATATCGTTCGATCGCGAAAACCTATTCATTTCCTCGGTGGAAAAACGAAAACAGAACTTCGTCGCCGTTAGTTCTCAACCTGAAAAAAATTACGTGACTCAAATAGCAATTAATTCCTGCAAAAATATTGTTCGATCAAAAAACACTCAATTTTTACAAATTTGTTTTGAAAACTTCTCATATGTTAGTCGTACAAACATGTATTTATTTTTTGTACTCAGGAAATTGTCGAAGCAGTTTACGATTTGATTTGAATGTCATATTTTCGGGAAAGGAGGGGATCAACTACTTTCCAAGGAGCCGAAATATTTTGATAAACATATGCAAATATAAAATTTTTTAAAAAAATATTTTAATCACGTGAATTAGAGTAAAAACAATAATAAATACGATGAAAATGGAAAGACAGCATATCCATTCATTGTAATTATTTATGAAACTTACTATGTCTGCCTGTCTCTCTCCATTTTTTGCTTTCTGTTTCGATTCTGGCTGATGACACTCAAGTAATATTTTTTGTTACTTTTGAAATCACAAGTATATATATATATATATATATATATATATATATATATATATATATATATATATATTGGGTATAATATCATATGAAATAATCGATAGAGAATTGATTCTGTTAAAATATATAGAAATCCGTATATATTAAAATATCATATTTAAACGTATTTTACGACAGGCGCCCCGCTACTACTACTACTACTACTACTATTACTACTACTATTAACTTTATCGCGAGTCCTAATAGAGATGATTTAACACGTGAGGAACCGAAACCCTCTAAAAGAATGGAACTAAATGTGAGTTTGTCTTTTTTAAAAAACAACAAAAAAAAGTTAATTATTACTTCGAATTTATTTAAGGAAGAAGTCTCTAATGCGATATAAATGTATAATTCTGTCTGTCCATTTAAATTTCACTAATGCAGGACTCTAACATGAATGCCACAAAAATAAGTCCAGACGGGACGGCTGGCTTTAAGCAAAGAAAAAAAAAACTCATTTTTATATATATATATATATATATATATATATATATATATATATATATATATATATATATATATATATATATATATATATATATATATATATATATATATATATATAAACAATATATAAAAATATATATATATATATATATAAAAACAATATATAAAAATATATATATATATATATATGTGTGTGTGTGTGTGTGTATGTATGTATGTATGTATGTATGCAAGCCTGTACGTTTGTACTAGCGAAGGGCTGTGACTTCCATCCGTATCACGACACTCTAACTGACCGACGACTAGACATTAACTTTAACACGAGTCCTAATAGAGATTATTTAACACGTGAGGCACCGAAACCCTCTAAAAGAATGGAACGAAATGTGAGTTTGTCTTTTTTAAAAAACAACAAAAGAAAGTTAATTATTGCTTCGAATTTATTTCGGTAAGCAGTCTCTATTGCAATATAAATGTATAATTCTGTCTGTCCATTTAAATTTCACTAATGTAAATCCTCTAACATGAATGCGAAAAGGGGACAGGCGGGCGACTGACGAATAACTTAGCTTAATGTTGCTCCGAACTTTTAAACGAAAGCAGTGCTTTTCGCGATATCAACGTGGAAAGTGCTCCGACCTAGAACGAGGGAATTAAATACTACCACAACATCAGGGGAAATAGCCTTCCTCGTCTTCTTCCCATCCAACATTTCTAGCGACTGACCAGTATGGTGTAAGGTATACCTATTATCAAACGCCTTCTTTCATAGCATCACTACCGACGTTTACTAAGTAGAATACTTAGTAAAATGTTTATTTAGTTTTTTATATATATATAAAAAAAATTTTTAAAGGAAAAAAAAATATTTCTTTCCTTTTTTTATTATTTCTTTATTTTATTTTTTATTTTCTTTATTTTTTATTTATTTGTTTTGTTTTTTCTTTTTATCTTCTGTTTAGGCCTTAAATGTATGTGTGATAGTGCACGATACCTCCTGTATACATGGGAGCCAAACACTATACCTGCATCAGAACCACAGGTTAAACAATTCTGGGCTCGGTGTTGCCACAAACACCAAAATATGAAAAATGTCAAGTACAAATAATTCAAATCATGGGACACAGAAGAAAGATCTGGTAGTCATGATCGGAAGGTGCTTCTTTGGTAGCCAGCATGGGGGACCTGGTCGTCATCCTGCGAATGTTGGCCAACTTCTTAATTTCAGAAACCCAAATAACATGGACGCTGAACAGGTAAACATAACCTCTAATTTCAGGGAACAAAATGATACCGAACAAACACAGCAAAGCCGTGATAATCATCAAAATGGTAAAAACCGAATAAGAAATGGACAACAAGAGAGAATAGACTAGTAATGGAATGCTATTATAGAAGTCATCCTGAATATAGATATGGAGGTTATCGGAAACGAATGAAAGAACTATGGGACCTCTCCAGTGATCACCAAGCGACAGAACAAAGAATTGCGGACCAAGCAAGGCTGATACTCAAGAAAGGCTTGCTCTCTAAACTAGAACTAGCAGAAATTCAGCGAAAAATAAATGAGGAAACTGAACAAGAAACAACCCCCAATGGAACTGCTCGGAGAAAAACCCCACAAGTTGAAGCCTCACAAGTAAAAACACTAAAGGCCCAGGACCCACGAAAACCAAAGACTAAAAACGTTGAAGCCGAGAACAATGAAATAGAACTAACAGAGAATGAAGCAAATTAAATAAATAAAATAACACAGTTTATGAACGAGGAAAAAACAAAACTCCCAACGTTAAAGAACCAAGAGCAGAAGAAATTAAAAACAGAAACTGAGAAGGTTAACAAGCTCCTCCCACACATTCCAACAAAACCTGGATGTGAAATGAGACTAGAAACCCAAATACACAAACATAAAAAAGAAACCAAAATGATCAACAGGAAGAAAGTAATGTGGAAAAAAAGGAATATTGGAAATGTAACTGGCAGGGAGAGGCTAAACAAGAATCATGAAGAACTGGACCAAAAAATAAAAGCAAAAGAAGCCAGATTGAGACGATATAGATATAAATCTGAACAATGCAAACAAAACAGAACATTTGAAACCAACGAACGCCAATTCTACCAAAATGTGAACGGAGGAAAAACAAAAACAGAACAACTAAATCCGGCAGAAATAAAACTTACTGGAGTAATATATGGGAAGAGCGACGAGAACACAATAGAAATGCCGAATGGCTGAAAGACATGAAAGAAGAGTTACAACAAATCGAAGAAGGAACAGTGAATGAAATCAGCAAGAAAACCCTAAAGTAAAACCATAGGAAAAATGGCAAACTGGAGAGCACCAGGGCACGACGGGATACATGCATACTGGTTCGAAAAATTCACAACCTTACACGAAAGGCTAGCCCCAAACCTGAGAAGATGTATACAGGAAGCAAACGTGCCAGACTGAGTAACAAAAGGTAGAACCACACTGCTACAGAAAGACACGGAGAAAGAATCGTCCCTAGCAACTATAGGCCAATCACGTGCCTACCCACCATATTCAGCCAAGATATTCAAATGGAATTTGGAATGGAAAAGTGCGCAGTACTAGTTATAAAAAGGGAAAACTGGAAATGACAGAAGGCATGGAACTACCCAACTAAACAGAAATGAGGGCACTAGGGGAACAAGACGACTATAAATACTTGGGAATTCTGGAAGCGGACACCATCAGAGCAACAGAAATGAAAGAGAAAATTGGAAAGGAATACCTCAGGAGAACAAGAAAACTCCTGGAAACTAAATTATATAGCAGAAACCTAATAAAAGGTGTAAATACATGAGCAGTGTCGCTAGTGAGGTACTCTGGACCGTTTAAAGGATGGACAAAAGAAGAACTGAGACAGCTCGACGAGAAAACCAGGAAACTCATGACTATGCATAATGCAGTACACCCAAAGGACGATATTGACAGGCTGTACGTGAAAAAGAAAAACGGCGGGAGAGGACTGATCTCTATAGAAAACTGTGTGAAGGACACAAAAAAGAACTAGAAAAATACATAAATGCAAAACACTGAAACGATAATTATGGCAGTGAGAGATACGGAGAAAACCAACAAAACAGAAAACAGAGAGACAAATGACAAAACGAGAAAAGAAAAATGGGAAGAGAAATAACTCCACAGAAGATTCATAAGAATGACAAAAGATGAGAATAATGAAAACACCTGGACATGGATGTGAAAAGGACATATAAACCGAGAAACTGAATTCCTAATAACTGCAGTACAAGATAACTCGATAAGAACCAACCATATCAAAGCAAGGATCGATAAAACACAAGAAAACAGCAAATGCAGACTCTGTGGACAAAGAGACGAAACGATGAACCATATAGTAAGTCAATGCAGCAAACTGGCCCAAAAAGAATACAAAAACATGCATGATCAAGTGGGGAGGGCGGTTCACTGGGTATTGCGCAAACGGCTGCATTTTGAGCGTACAGATAAATGGTACAAGCATAAACCCGCAACAGCACTCGAAAACGAGAATCACAAAATTCTATGGGACATGGACATAGAGACGACAAACCCATCCAAGCAAGAAGACCAGATGTCATAATAATTAACAAGAAAGAAAAGTCCTGCCAAATCGTAGACTTTGCTGTCCGAGCTGACCACAGGGTGAGTATGAAAGAAAAAGAGAAACAAAGCAAATACACAGAACTAGCCAGAAGTTAAAAGGGATTTGGATGATGAAAAAAATCAAAATAGTACCGATAACAGTAGGAGCAGTAGGAACAATCCGAAAAAACTGGAAAAAAAAAAGAAATTGGAATCAGAGGAATAACTGCAAAAATACAACGCCTAACGATAAGGAAAACGGCTGAAATATTAAGGAAAACCCTTGAATGCGGAGAATAACACAACACAATATAACGAAGAAGCGTTACAGGGAATGAAGAACACCGAAGCTGCAGATCTACATTTTTTTTTACACAGTGATTCCCATTTATCAAGGCCCGGAAGCCACTCAGGGATAAGGGTTATTGCAAGTACATTATGTTAGTGTGGAGATTTGATGAAGTGTTTACTTAATGGGGCGTTTCATTAGGAATTTGTTAACGTTGGACTTGAACACATCCAAGTTGTAGTCGGGAGGGAAACAGGCAGACGGAACAGAGTTCCACAGGCGTGCACTTCTAAGAAAGAAGCTTTGTTCATGGAATCCATGTTTTGATTTAGGCACAGATAAAGAGTGGGGGAAATTTTTCACAGTGGATTCAGCTAGACGGGTGTTTTTCGTGAAAGTTTGGCGTGGGAGGAACAGAGATTGGAGTTCAGACGAGCACTTTCCATGGAAATAACGATAAAACAAGGATAGGCTCGCAACGTCTCTTCTGTGGGAGAGAGGTTGCAGGGTAGAGAAAAGGGCATTCCCCACTAAGTCACGAAGTCTATTTTCTACTCTGTCAAGGCAGGATAGGCTGTTTTTAGAAGCTCCTGCCCAGATATGGCAACAGTATTCCATCCTTGGACCTACTTGGCTTTTATATAGATAGAGAATTGCATCAGTAGTGAGATATCTTCTGGAGCGGTAGAAGGATCCTACCATCTTTCCAGCGACCTTGGCAACAGACTTGATGTACGTGTTCCATTTCAGATCAGGAGTAAAGGTCAAACCCAGAAGCTTGTCAAAACACGGGGCCTCACCCAGACGAGAGCCATCCATCCCAATTGATGCCAGTAAATGTCTCTGTAATAACAGTGTGAAGAACCACAGCAATAAACGCCCACGGTTTACGTGTGCCCTTTGTAGAGCAGTGCTCGCAACCGAACCTGAAACTCTTCCGATAAATGCATTACCTTTATATAATACATACCATCAAAATAATAGTAAAACATTACTTTAATGCAAAACACAGTAAGAAAATAAACATAAAACATTTTTATACAATACATATCAACAAAACAAAAGTAAAACATTACTTTTAAACACACATACCATCAAAATAAAAGTAAACATTTATTTTAATTCAATAATACGAACAAAATAAAAGTAAAACATTACTTTAATACAATTCATATTATCAAAATAATAGTAAAACATTACTTGAAAGCAATACAATGGACCAAAATAAAATAAAACTTTATTTGAATACAATACATACCATCAAAATAAAAGTCAAACATTACCCCAATGCAATACATACCATCAAAATACAAAGTAAACTATTACTTTAATGCAATACATGCCATCAAATTACAAGTAAAACATTACATTAATACAATACATACCAGCAAAGTTAAAGGAAAACATTTTAATTTGTACAGTATATTTCAACTAGATAAAAGTAAAATATACTTTAATACAATACATACCATAAAAATAAAAGTAAAACATTACTTTAATACAATTTATACTAGGAAAATAAAGATAAGAACTACTTTATTGTATTTTGTAACACTTATCACTGCATGGGGCATCTTTAGATTAAGGGTTAACATGTATAAGGTGGTCACTAAGACAACAGATTCGTGATCGTTTTGGGCGGGAATTGGATTGATTGATTTATTTAAGGGGGCGGGATACAAGAAATGAACTCCGAGGCGATCCTGTTCGAGTTTGGGAAGCATGCCAATGAAACAGAATTCCACAGGTGGACAGTTATGAGAAAAGGCTTTTTTCATGGAATTTGCATTTAGACACTGATACAGACTAAGGGAAATTGTTGGTAGTAGTTCCTGCTTGACGAATGATTGTGGGGAAAGCTTAGCAGGGGACTATTGAATGAAGCTCAGACGAGCACTTGCTGTGATACTAACAGTAGAGCAGGGACAAGCTCATAACGTCTGTTCTGTGGGAAAGATATTGCTGGGAGGAGTAAAGGGCGTCGCCTACTAGGTTGTGAAGCCGGTTTTTAACTCTTGCAAGATAGTACAGGGTACTGCAAGCAGTTCTTGCCCAAATATGATAACGGTACTTGAATTTCGAGCTAATTAGACCCTTATACAAATAGAAGATATTTCCAGATAGTCCATAGCTAGAGGTCTTGTGAAGTATACTTTATGCCAAACCCTGTTATATGCGTTTGATATCATGATCTAGAGAGGAATTCTCCGTGGATTGATTCACCGTTCCTATGTGAAATTACAGTCGGTACATCAACTGTAGATCTCTATCAGAACAGAAACGATATTACATGTCGCTTAGGTGGTTCACAATTGCTCTGTTTAGTACGAATCCAAGCAACTTACTTATGGCGGACAGGATACTAACTGATCTGTACTGAAATGCTGAAGATCAATCACCAGTATTTTGTAATACTTGGTAGACTTACAAAGGTTTTAGTGTTAGGAAGCATTTCTGCTTTAGGCATCGATTAAACAACTTTTCAAGAATGAGTGCTTGTTCCAATTGTAGTTTTTTGAGTATTTTGACTGGAATATTGTCCAAAGCAGTTGCTTTGTTAGCATCAAGGTTTTTGATGAGCGTGTTAACATCATGGACGGATAGGTGGGTGGCGCTCAGATTATTGTTGGTCTTGGGAGGAAATTAAGAAGGTAGACAGTCCTGATCGCATAGGGTTAAGTTTTATGTGAAGTCTAGGGAAAAAGTTTGGCTTTTGTCAGATGCCAATGAGATAAATTCAGATCCGTTAATGATGATTCGATTGAGGATGCGCATCTGTTCTGAATCTTCTTTGTTATACTTCAAACTCATGGGATATTTATAATGTAACAGTTCTAAATTTTTTAGATGAGGGGTGTTTGTTTGTATTATTTGGATTGCTCGGACTAATGTCACGATCTTTAGTGTTCATTGCTCAACGTTTCGGTCGATATAACCTCCGACATTCTTCAGATGTATAACTCGCCATGTTTGCTAAAGTAAAGAGAGAGAGAGAGAGAGAGAGAGAGAGAGAGAGAGAGAGAGAGAGAGAGAGAGTTTAGCTCTACACTTCCGAGATTGCTTATTAAGGTCAAAGCGAAAATAAACTTACAATAATTATAAAGACTATAAAAAATAACTGAGGGGTATTATTTCTGAATTAAAATTATTTCTGTAAATAAACAGAGTTTAAAGTTGGATAAGGTCATTAACCTATTTTAAATCCTTTAAATCCTAAATTTACCAAACTGAAGTTGCCGATGAAACATACTTGTTGGATCACGTCTAATCCGTGTTGTCTGTTTTTTAAATTTTACATTTTAACGATATGTTTTTTTTACTTTTCATGTAAATGCATTTTAATATATAATATAGCGTTTGTTCTGAGATAAAAAAAGAAAGGGAAAAGAGAAAAAAATAAAAATATTAAAAAGTGGAAAAGGAGGAGTAAATAGAAAAGAGAAAAAGAAACATAAAAGAAAACGGGTGAATCATTTGATTAAATTCTAAGTTTTCTTTTTAAGTTCACAACCATTAAATTAAAACAATTTAAAGGGGAGCAATTCTGATAGATGTTATCTGAAATTATCTCCCTTGAATGTTAATAGATTACTCTCTAAAAGAAAATTTCTAATATATAAAATTACTAGCAGGGGTGCCCGGCGTTGCTCGGGTGTTTGGAGGTGTATGCTGTGCAAAAAAAGCAAAAAAACAAAAAAATGGTTAATTTTTTAAAACTTTGACCCCTATTATGACCCCTTAAAATTTATAGTTTCGGGCTCAAATCACTTTATTAAGTTAGATCCAGGTTCAAGGAACCTATATCTAAAATTTCAAGAGTCTAGACCCAAAATTGTCGGAGGAGTTTGGTAGAGTTCTTAAAGGTAAAATCGTTGAAATTTGACCCCTTAACAGCCAAATTTCTGGCTGACACCCGTCACATCGATTTTCCCAAATCTCAGTACCCGGTATTTCAAATTTCGAGTCTATAGACTACAAATTGACAGAGTTATTGCGTAGGGAAATGTACACAGACAGACAGACACACAGACAGACAGACAGACAGACACGTTCACTTTTATAGATATATAGATTGTCATATTGGTGTCCCTAAATTCAATAATATAACACTGTACGTGTATTAATAGCAAATTTATAATTAAAAATCCGGACATAGTGTAAATTTCTACAATATATGAAATTGTATTACCCTACTATATTTAAATAGGGTTCAATTGTGGTTGATGTAAATTATCTATTGTTTATAATTAACTAACCTGGGTGCCCGGCGTTGTCCCGGTGTTTGGAGGTGTGTGTTGAGAAAAAAAGTGGTAGTAGGCAGGTAGGCTCGAACCCGTGTCGCGAAGGAGAGAAAGAACGTAAAATACGTGACGTCTTTGCTGTTGCGCCCATCGCCAATCCGAAAGTGATGTAGATAAAAATGAAGGCTAGACAATCGAAAAGGGGGGATGATTTTCGAAAAGCTCGGCGAAAAAAGCGACCCCTCTCTGTAGAAAAGTTCCCAGATGAGAGTGAAGGAATTAATGTTGTTAGCCAATTTTTCGATTTTTGTCGTCTGAAATGTCGAGCTTAAAAAGAATACCGATCTCGTGAAAATCTATCGCCTCTATCGAAAGTTTTAGGTAGACATCCATATATACATACGTATATACATTTAAACAGACAGGTGAGATTTATATTATAAACTAGCCTGGGTGGCCGGCGTTGCCCGGGTGTTTGGAGGTGTGCGTTGAGTAAAACAAAAAAAAGTGGACATACATACATACATACATACATACATACATTTAAACAGACAGGTGAGAGTTATATTAATGATGGTTTCCAGATGCTTTCGAATTCTATGCTGAGTCTAATTAAAAAGCGATCAATTCCCAAGCTTATGCGTTGCTACTTTTAGTCATCTTATTTTACACTGTCTTCTAATTTTCTCTTCGTTTCATAAGGGGAAATGGATTCTTTTCTCCTTTCAGACGTTCTCAGCCATAGCTAATTTTTCGATTTCTCCATGTATTTGGTGTTCATCTAGCCTTAATATTTAAGGGTCGACAAATGTCACCTTTTAGAATTTTCCACATTTACATGAAATCAAATACACACATGGAATGAATTTTTCAGTCAGAAGCCCACTCGTACCAATTTTTTTCGGGGAGTCGAGTCAGGCCTTAATACTGTCCTGATGCCATTGCGACTTCGTATGTTTTTTTTTTCAGACATGAATTTAATGTATGGTGTACAAGCTGTGGTGAATTTTCGGGTGTTGTCTTTTGGTACTTGATACAGATTTCCTAAATCTCCGCTTTCCGGATAGTCATTTCGATGGGGATTTATTCTGAAATTGTCAATCACCTTTTGACATGTAGTGTTTTTTTTTTTACATATTACTCTAGCTCGATCTTGTAAGTACCGGACGATTCCTTTCTTTACGGTATATGGATAGTGAGAGTTGATGTCCGGTGAAGGTTGACTTTCGATATACGAATAACACAAAACTCTAAGCAGTGCGGTTTAGTAACACATCTGGGAACGATAGTTTATTGTTATGCTTCCGTCGTGAACTGAACAGATGGACGGATGGAGTTTGCATGGTCCAGAAAAATTTGAATGTTTCTGTAATAACAGTGTGAAGAACCACAGCAATAAACGCCCACGGTTAACGTGTGCCCTTTGTAGAGAAGTGCTCGCAACCGAACCTGAAACACTTCCGATCTGAAAAGTAGAAGATAAATGCAAATTTAGGCGCTAGCGTAAATCGAGTCGGTAGTATAAAAAAAGACGTTTATTTTGTTCCATGGCAGTCAGATTATCTCGTGCACATGCGGTTGCCGTCAACTGAGAAGATAACGAAAGGAAAAACACGACGGCTGATTAGGGAAGAAGCAAACAAGTGATGGAAAAGAAAAAGAGAAAAGTACAATTTCAACCTTTTTTTTCCTTTTTCTCTGATTTGAGAATAAGCAAACGTTTCATCGAACACGAAAACAACTTCGACTTCGAAAGAATTTACGTGACTAACATAGGAATTAATGTTACATGATAAGGGCCGTCCTCTTTTCATGTAAGTATAAAAATAGAGAGATTACTTAAAATGAAAATAAAATGAGAGAAAGCAGAAATCGAACCTTGGATATAAGTTTTAAAGAACAATAGGTTTAAATGGAATGTCCAGTAAATTGTTAATTCTGATGAAATAAATAATAAATAAACTATTCAATTGTTAGAAAGAATGCGGATAATAAAATATGGGTTAAATAAATAGGATATGTAGATTGAATTCCTTTGTGAAAATAACAACAAAAAATAGGTTATTGGAAAATCAGAATGTTCGGGAAACGTGCGACTCGCGCATGTTGAAACACGCGAATTGTGATCACGTGGCTGGACATGCATGGATTTCTCAATATAGGAAGTGATAGTTAGTCAGTGAAAAACTCAGAGAGGGTCTGGGAATTCGAACGTCTAGGAAGCGAGACGGTCACTTTGAAACTAAAATGTGAAGCTTTGAATTCTTGATGAGAAAACCACGGCCGGTCGTGAAGAAATAAACCCATCATGTGTTTTGATAAAGCTCGTCTTTGTGTTTGTGATTCTTACAAAAAGGTAAAGTGAATTGTTATTATATGTCTGTGTTATAAAATGTCGTGACATCCACATCTCATATCCACAATGTGAATCTACATCTCATATCTACACTAAAACTGTCTGAACACTATCTCTTCACTCTAAGAGCTTCACATAGCAACACATCTATTAACCTAAGAATGAACATATTTTTAATATATATGAATCGTCATAACACGAACACGGAAGGAACGATCTCTCTCACAACATCCCTCTCTAGAACTCTTACTTACAACAACATATCTCTCTCTCTCTCTCTCTCTCTCTCTCTCTCTCTCTCTCTCTCTCTCTCTCTCTCTAAGACTCTCTTTTAATGAAGCTCTTATATAACATTAATTCTGGAGAAAAAAAAACTATAGACAATATTTCAGTCTTCTTGATGAGTCCATGGTATGAATGCACGATCCGCATCACGACAACGTCCTGATATCCCTTTGTTGCATCATCTGAAAATTCAACGATATCTTCAAACGATTTTACTGGACGATGTAATTTATTCATCTACTTAACGGATTCCATAGTCCGTGACCATATCGATTTAGTCACTTACGAACCCCTGTGCAAAGGAGAAGAATAAATAATCGCACAGAAAGTGAAACTAGAAAGTTATAGAAATGTTTGATGATAAAAACACAGATAAATTGGCGACAAATCGTCTCTTCTAATCATCGCGCACGCGAACACGCATGAACCAGCGAGCGCAAACGCGATTCTACGCGGCTGATTGAAACGACCTTTTATTACACGAATAGCGAATCCATTGTCTTTCAACTGATGAACAATAAACCGCTCTCATCCTGTTCGCAGATTCATTATTTAGGATTAATTTCGCTGAAATTATTTACAATCTGGTGATAATTACTTGTCTGGAAGTAGCTTAATAGACAAACGATGCGCATGGCGGTAATATTACGGGGTGGCCGAGTTCATATGCATTGTACAGTATAAACTCAGTCGAAAAAACCTGTTGATAACAAGCATATCAAGAGCAACATCTAACGAGTGCATGTAACATGGTGTAATGTCGAGATATGTCGAGTGAATTGTACATTTTAACATTCTCTCGGCTCATATATTTTTAACATACTGTTTTCACTGTGATTTCGCAATTTTATTTCTGTTTACTGTTCTGATCAGGACAAGAACACAGCACTAATTTATAAGAAGAAAAAGACAAAACTAATCGATAAGAAAAAGATAAAACTAATCGATAACAAACAGAAGACAAAACTAATTCATAAGAAAAAGAAGATAAAAGTAAAATTATAAGACAATGAAGAATAAAACCAATGGATAAGAAACAAGACAAAACTACTCGACAAGAAAAATACAAACAAAGCGAATTGCCAAGGAAAAGCAGACAAAAATAGAATAATTAGACACCAATACGTAACTAATTGATTATATATAAAACAAAACTAACTGATAGGAAAAGGACAAAACTAATTAATACGAAAGAGCAAACTAAACTAATGGATAGAAAAAAATGCTAAACTAAATATATAAGAAAATGAAGACAAAACTAATCGATCCGAAAAGAAGACAAAAGAAACTGATAAGAAAAAGAACACAAAACTAATCGATCGGTAAAAGAAGACAAAACTAATGGATAAGAAAAATAAGACAGACGTTTTGCTACCTCGAACTTTCCCCTACTCTCTCCCTTTCTTTCTTTCTTTCTTCGTGCCTCTCCCTCACTATAATTAGATAATATAAAGTATTGAAGATATAAATAGCAGCAGGCGCCAACAGCTAAAACACTGAATTCTGAATTGTTGACCGGTATCAAGCACTCTCCCTATAGTTAATTTTTATTTTTATACTACCAATCGAACCGGACATGCGTACATTCACGTTTATTATATAAACCGAGCTCACTATGGAACAGTGTTTGAATACTTGCCATTACTTTTTAAACCGTACGTGTTCTATTATTATTATTATTATTATTATTATTATTATTATTATTATTATTATTATTATTATTATTATTATTATTAAGCTTGTTAATTGTTTAAATATATTGTACTTTTTGAGAAATAATTCTAAATGTCGTTACATTGTATGTAACAGAAAGTCAATATATCTCTATAATAAACTAAAATTGTCTTTCTTGTGCAGCTGTAGCTTTAAACTGAAAACTCAAAGGTATGCTTTTTCTACTAGCCACCCATTTTATAATGCGGATGTTCAGAAAATATGCGAAAATTCTGTCTGCTTGCATATATTATTATATTCACTTGGATATTTCTGTTTCTCTCAAGTACGCATTACAAATAGCAGTTGACACACATTTTCACTCTCTAAGAATTATATTCTCCAACGTCACTCAGATACACCGGGACATTTCGAAATGAAATGCACCCAACAGAGGAATTTAGCAAATGCATGTTACAGTTTTGTTTTAATTTTTAAAGGTGTTCAAACAACTTAAAAAAAGTAATACCTTCAATTGGTGTTTCAAAAACAATTTCTGAAGTTTAGTTTTATTGTGACGATGTATGAGATATCTAATTAGTATTGCTCTAAAATATAAGGTATATATGAAACAGCATATTAATCGAACAATAGTGGTTGATAAAACAATACGTCTGAAATAAACAGAAAATTCTTCTAGGTACATCTAAGAATTCAGGCGTATTTTAACACATGCGATATTCTTTCACGAAAAGCAATTTTGCTTGCAACTCGAATTGAGAGTATTACTTCCAAAGCGTGCATGTAATAAAATTCCTTAACATGTGCAGGTTGCTTTAAAAGTGGATTTAAATTCGAATTATGTTAGAACCGAATAAACTTTGAATTCAATTCAATAAAAGAAACCGTTCGGCTAAGATGGCAATCGACGTGTGCGCATGAAAAGATAATTAATTTAAATATTCGATACACTGAAGAAATCTTTTTCTTATTATCTTTTAATACTTTACTATTATTATTATTATTATTATTATTATTATTAGTAGTAGTAGTAGTAGTAGTAGTAGGTGAAGATTAGATAATGTTAAGTGTTTACTATGAACGAGTTGAAAATGGTTGTTCGACATTAAGAAAGCGCGTTGTCCTTAGTGCGTGTGTGAAATATTTTTAAATTCGCTTTAGCTCAGTTAAAATTTTCTCATATGATAAATATGTGTAGCTACTATCCCCTTTTCTGATCAAGACCTCCTCCAAAGCTCCTTCAAGACGGATGCCAATATATATATATATATATATATGTATATATATACAGGGTGGCCGAAAAGTCCCAGGACACTATACATGTATTTTTAATAAAACACAGTATTTTTTAATGAAACATACAGAAAACATATATATTCAACAAAAAAAGAGAACTTTATTAGAAACAAAGCAGAAAACAACATTAGAATATTAAAATCAATCATATTTAACAGCATTAAAATATTGAAAATAGAGTGTCCTGGGACTTTTCGGCCACCCTGTATATATATATATATATATATATATATATATATATATATATATATATATATATATAAACCAAAAAATTACCTTTGTTGCAAATATTAAGACATTAATATTTAAACATTAAATCTTAATATATATGTGTGTATCTGTCTGTCTGTCTTTCTATCTATCTATCTCTCTATCTATCCACCGGTGTATGTATGTTTACTCCTATATCTCGCTATTTCTTCATCTAACTCTGTAGATATCAATTTATATATTCCTCCGTATCTATCTCCCTCTCTATAAATATATATGCATATTCGCACCTACCTAACAATTAATCTATGTATATATGTCTAATCTTATCTATCTAACTAATACTCTATCTAACTCTATAACTATACATCTATCCAATCCTATATTTATTCATTGATATCTAATCCATATTGTTATAAACTGAAAAAAAATCGGAGGTATACACAATGTTTAACTCCACATAGTCCACATTCCGATCCATTACGCTTCGCATAATTATTTGTTATATAGTTTAAAATTAACTTTTTACATAGTAATATAAAAAAATATACACGTGGGATGTTTATTTCTCTTCCACGATGGGAAGATGTGACACAAGGTCAGAATAATTTGAGGAAGAGAACACTGGCCAGTAATTAATACATCAGGCGATTAGCAATAAATTAATAACTTCTCAAATTGGTAAGAAGGCTAAGCCTGTTATGGCGGCCCTCATAAAAAATAAAAAAGAAGACAATACCTCGATCAACAGAGAGCAAGTCAGCTCAACAATAGCCCAGACTCTGGTAGTTTGAGACTGAGAAAAACTTCCCCGTCTAAGAAGTAACATTAAACGATTAATTAGCGCGTCTGATATCTTTATATATATATATATATATATATATATATATATATATATATATATATATATATATATATATATATATATATATATATATATATTTATGACATACACTCACATTAGGTTTTCACATGGCAGATTGCATTACAGACGACCGAGGAATGTAAATTGATAGAAGACAAAAGGAACATTAGAAAGATGAAGAGGGAGAGGACAGTGTTAGGCAGTGGAATTGATTTCTGATGACCTAATAGATTGGGTCAAATGTACTATCTGTGATATGAAAACATCTTTGCATTGGCATTTACATATCTAAAAGATGTACATGATATGCATAAATGTAACATGGAATCAATTAGGCTTTTTTTTTTCAGATAAATATCTTTTCTAGTCATCTATACATACATATATCTATATATATCAGACACAGACACAGACACACACACTCACACACACACACACACACACACATATATATTTTTTTAAATAAGGTGGTGGTCATCAACAATGTGTATTTTTTAACATTTTTTTAGTATTCCGTGTCTTGGTTTTTCATTGAGAATTATATTTAGATCATTGTAATAATGTTTTTAAATCATTGAAATCGTTTTTACATCTCCAACACATTTTGAAAATAATTTCTGAAGAGGACGCTTCACAGAACGTCTGAAACGCGTTAAAAACGATTTCAATGATTTAAAAACATTATTACAATGATCCAAAAATAATTCTCAATGTAAAACCAAGACACGGAATAATAAATTAATGTTAAAAAATACACATTGTTGATTACCACCCCCTTATTTGAATATACATCTTTCTTTCGTTGGAATTTCTTAATCCATCATATATATATATATAAATATATATATATATATATATATATATATGTGTGTGTGTGTGTGTGTGTGTGTGTGTGTGTGTGTGTGTGTGTGATTGTTCATAGGAATACCTTTCAACCTCCTGAGGAAGTAAACTCAGTAGAAATTGCTCAATTTGTATGTCACATCTGCTTC